>NC_058105.1:53535000-53835000 GCF_020171115.1 Neogale vison | reverse complement strand
ACAAGGCAGGAAAAAATATACAGTGGGAAAAAAAAAAAAAAACAGTCTCGTCAATAAATGGTGTTGGGAAAATTGGATAACTATGTATAAAATAATTAAATTTGACCATTCCCTTACACCATATGTAAAGATAAACACAAAATGGATAGAAGACCTCAACGTGAGTCAGGAATCTATCAATTTCCTAGAGAACATAGGCAGTAACCTCTTTGACATTGGTCACAGCAACTTCTTTCAAGATATGTCTTCCAAGGCAAAGGAAACAAAAGTGGAAATGAACTTTTGGGATTTCATCAAGATCAAAAGTTTGCATGGAGCACTGGGTGTGGTGCAAAAATAATGAATACTGTTATGCTGAAAATAAAAAATAAATTTAAAAAAAAAGTTACCAAAAAGAAAAAAAAAAATCAAAAGCTTCTGAACAGTAAAGAAAACAGTAAAAAAAAAAAAAATGAGGCAACCAGGGAATGGGAGAAAATATTCACAAATGCCAGTACAGACAAAGGGCTGATATCCAAGATCTATAAAGAACTCCTCAAACTCAACACACACAAAACAGATAATCATGTCAAAAAATGGGCAGAAAACATGAACAGACACTTCTCCAGTGAAGACATACAAATGGATAACAGACACATGAAAAAATGTTCATCCTCATTAGCCATCAGGGCAATTCAAGTCAAACCTACATTGAGATACCACCTTACACCAGTTAGAATGGCCAAAATTAACAAGACAGTAATCAACGTGTGTTGGAGAGCTTGTGGAAAAAGGGGAACCCTCTTACACTGTTGGAGGGAATGCAAGGTGGTGCAGCCATTTGGGAAAACAGTGTGGAGATTGCTTCAGAAATTAAAAATAGAGCTTCCCTATGACCCTACAATTGCACTACTGGGTATTTACCCCAAAAATACAGATGTAATGAAAAGAAGGACCGGGGCACCTGGGTGGCTCAGTGGGTTAAGCCGCTGCCTTCGGCTCAGGTCATGATCTCAGGGTCCTGGGATCAAGTCCCGCATCGGGCTCTCTGCTCAGCAGGGAGCCTGCTTCCTCCTCTCTCTATCTGCCTGCCTCTCTGCCTACTTGTGATCTCTCTGTCAAATAAATAAATAAAATCTTTAAAAAAAAAAAGAAAAGAAAAGAAGGGCCATCTGTATCCCAATGTTCATAGCAACAATGGCCATAGTCACCAAACTATGGAAAGAACAAAGATACCCTTCAACAGATGAATGGATAAGAAGATGTTGTCCATATATACAATGGAGTATTATGCTCCATCAGAAAGGATGAATACCCAACTTCTGTATCAACATGGATGGGACTGGAAGAGATTAGGCTGAGTGAAATAAGTCAAGCAGAAAGAGTCAATTATCATATGGTTTCAAGTACTTGTGGGGTATAAGGAGTAACATGGAGGATATATGGAGATAGAAAGTAGAAGAGAGTTGGGGGAAATTGGGAAGGAATGAACCATGAGAGACTGTGGACTCTGAGGAAAAAAAAAAATGAGGTTTTTAGAGGGGCAGGGGGCGGGGTGTAGGGTGAGCCTCTGGTGGGTATTATGGAGGGTACGTATTGCATGGAGCACTGGGTGTGGTGCATAAACAATGAATTCTGTAACACTGAAAAGAAATTTAAAAAATTTCAAGAATAATAGTAAAAAGTAGCAGTAAAAAAATCAAAAATTATCTCAATGGGAATTTTTGTTTATAGACAAATTATTTCAAGGTCATGTAGGAAATAATCAGGCAAAACTAGCAAGTAAATAACTGAAAAAAAACCCAAAATGATAAGATATTTTATAAAGGCTAAATAATTTTTAAATATCCTAGTACAAGAATCTAAAGAGAGATCAATTGTAAAAGTAATCTAATTCTGAAATAAAACCTAATATACTTTAGAATTTAACATGTCAAGACAGGATGTATAATAAACAATTGAGAAGTTATGAATCAGTACCAAAAAATGGTGTTATAGAAAATCAGCATATAAAAAATCATATAGTCACATCTCACAAAGTGCATGAAAATTAATTGACACATTTAAAGTCAATTGCTGAAACATAAACATAAAATTTCAAAACAATATTTAAGTGAATATTTAACTTTCTGGATACAGAAGGATTTTCTTTTTTCTTTTTTTTTTTAAGATTTTATTTATTTGAGAGAGAGAGAGGAGAAGGTCAGAGGGAGAAGCAGACTCCTCATGGAGCTGGAAGGCTGATGTGGGACTCAATCCCGGGACTCCAGGATCATGACCTGAGTTAAAGGCAGTTGCTTAACCAACTGAGCCACCCAGGCAGCCCTACAGAAAGATTTTCTAAGCATAAGAACAATAAAAAGAATTGAAAAACAAAGGATTTAAAACTTTAAATACACAAACACTTAAATTTCTGCATAGAAGGAACACCATAAGCAATATCAAACAGGAAAGGGCATGTTGGGCAAATATTTATAACATTCATGACTAAGATGTTTTCATATTGGTAATATCCTTCCTATCCCCTTCACCTGTGCAAATCTTATTCCATACTGGATCTTAGCCAAAATGCTAAAAAACAATTGCTCTTTTCTTTTTTTTCTTTTTTGCAGTTGCAAATCCTATTCATGTTTTGTGAACTCAATTAAGTTCCACTTCATCCATGTTATCTTTTCTAAATATTCTAAATATTCCAGCCCTTGCTGTATCCCAACACTTACAGTTGTCTATTATACTTTGTAGTACTTAATTATACATTGTATTTTATAATCTGTAAAGCTAGATGTATAGTATAAATATAAAAGATGCTATAGTCTGAATGTGTATACCCCCCCAAGCCCCAAGAAGATGGTATTAGGCAGTTGGGCTTTGGGGGGATTATTAGGCAATTAAGTTGGAGTCCTTGTGAATAGGATTAGTGTTCTTATAAAATAGGCCTGAGAAATCTCCCTTGTCCTCTTCCATAAAATTAGGATACAGAGAGAAGTCAGTGATCTACAACATAGAAAAGGGCTCTCACCAAAACCTGAAAATGTTGGCACCCTGATCTTGAATTTCCAGCCTCCAGAACTGTGAGCAACAAATTTCTACTATTTATGTCATTCAGTTTGTGATATTTTATTATAGAAGCCTGGGAAGACTAAGACAAAAGGTCTCTAGAAGATGTACAATGACTCCCAAGATGGTTATTGTTTTTTATTCTCCTCTCCACAATCACCACACTATCCATATTTATCCCTTTTCTTTTGTGTTCTATTCCCTGAGAGGCTGACTTCTATGGGTTGGGTTATCCATGGTTCGTTGGCCTTCCATGGCCTTAAGCAAACAAGAGGCCCTAGCAAGAAGTTAGAGTTGGAGAAGAAAAAGAGCAGAGTCCTTCCTTTTCCAAGCCCTTCTTACTTTAGCACTTTGTTACTAGTGGTATTCAAGCCCTTCTGTAATTATACATCTTGTCTGGCAGTCTCCTCTATGATTCTCACTTTTAGTCAACTGCTATAATCCTTACAGAATTAGTGGTCATACAAACATCCAACTAGCATTAGTTTCTGACTGACTCACACCTATCCATTAATTTTTCTTCAGTTGTACTATCTGGAATGTACTCTTTCTGCTGGAACCCTGACTGATGACTCCAAAGCCCAGAGAATTTGGTTCTAATTTGCTTTGTTATTATCAAATCTAAGGAAAATCAGAAGGTGGTAAGGAATGGTGAGACACTGAAATAGAAAAGGAGCATCATGGAGGCAAAGATTGGCAGAGCCCATACAAGCATTTTCTGAGATTAAGGGACTCTAATCTTAATATTTTCATATTTCCAGCTATTTTTAGTGTGAAAATTGGGAAAGGTATTTCTACAAAGAGAGTAAAGAATCATAGTTCTATTGGTAAGATCAATTTTATTATGACTTAGCTTGGTAACATTAAAAATTCAATCTATCTAGTGTTTCTTGTTTTGATTCCATTCTCAAAAACCAACCTTCTGACTATAACTTAGGGTCCATGTAAGTGCCTACAGAGAGGGAATATGGCTGTTCATACATATTTCAACTACTTCAGCAACGTTGATTTCTTTTTTATTACTGTGAACCAATATATAAAAATTATATTCATTATTATAATTTGGTCAAATGTAAGTGTTCTCTTCAGAGATTGGTCTTCTTTAGACATTTTGCTAATTGAGCTTCTGAAGGCAAGACCCTGAACCATCTGCATTTCTGCCCATGACTTTCTTTTGCTATTTTTAAATTCCACACCCCAATACTTAACATATTTAGTAACACTCAGAAGAAAATGAGTTGGTTGTCTAGGGGAAATAATCCTAGACCAGACCTGTACCTTTGCAGAACCTTGAGACAGAACCTTGGTAAACCTTATTTCCTAATTGGGTGCCAGAAAGAAGCTGCCTGATTGTCCAGAAAATATATAGACTCAACTTAATTTTCTAGCCACTAAGTGGTAATTGGAATTTTGGCAAATAATAAGTAAAAGTGTCTCTCCACTCCATACAGAGTATTTCTGTGGTCAGAAGTTCCTTTTCTAAGATATTACACTGTCCTTGACAAAGTGTAGTAATTACATGCATTTTGTCCTGTTCTTCAGCTTCCACTATGATCTTGCATGCCAGTTCAAGCACCAGTATTCATGCTTTTTTACATGTTTATACCAGTCTTGCTTATCTACAATTATTTTGTTGTGACATTCTGTGCCAAAGTTAGTAAAATATCTTTCAAGATGGATGGATATTTCTGAGTATTCTGTGGGTGTTCAGAGGAACAAAGAGGAAAGCAGTGTCTGTTGTATAATCATCTTGTTCTCAGATATCTTGTGCCTACTGGAATTCTTCCTTATGAAAGAGAATGATCATTCTACAATGTCCAAAATACCCTCTTCTACTATGCCTCCCCTAAAAATCTACAATTTCAGAGTGTCAAGCCAAATATTTTATTTTAAATACATTTAAGAACTACAGTAACCTATTTTTCCTCATAGGACAGAGTGTATGGTTAAAACAATAATAATTTTTTTTAATATCAAAAGGCTTTTCCGAATCAGTTGTGATTTCTTTTCAGCCTTTTGGCTTAGTTCAAGTGTAATATCTGCTCCTTAACAGTTTAATATCTGATACATCCTTTATCCAAAATCAGTTGTATGATGATTTGGGAATACGTAAATCATCACCTATTGATTAATTTTTTCCTAAGCATGTGGCATATACTTTACAAGGAAAGCAAAAATGCTTGCAGAATCGTTCTTTATTTTTTATTTTATAACCCTGATTGTTCAAAACAGAGATGTTGACATCCAGGGAATGAGTAGGAGGACCAGAAGATCACTAACTAGATAACATTCACATCAGTGTAAATGACCCAGAAAATAAACCAAAGTCTGGCAGAACAAGCTCTCCACAGCTAAATATAGAGAAGAGGCTGCATTGAGAGGGTTGAGACATGGCCAGGAGCTAAATGGACCTGTGGAACTGCCCGTGGAAGGGAGAGACACTGCAGGCACAGAGAGGGGAGAGAAAAGAATTATCACACTGGGGAGCCCAGAGGGGAATGATGAATCTCTGTAACATTTGGCTTTCAACACTAGAGGGGCCAAATTTCATGAGTTCGTATAATCAGTAAGACATAAAATCTGGAACTTTAAAGATCAGCAGGCTTACCTCTGGAACTGTCAGGAGAGTGAGAGGAAACTGAGCCTCTACCCTTAAAGACACAGCACAGGAAACAACCCAAAAGAGATACAACCTACCAGCAGTTTGAAAAATGCCTTGGGTATATGGGAGGGAGATTTGTTTATTAATCTCAGAGCCCTTGCTAAAGGGGCAGGGATCTTTGAGAATGTCCAGAAACAAAAGAGCTGGCAAGCACCATTCTTCTCCTCTATCCACCAGCATAAACACATGGCCACCTGCAAGAACCAGTGCAGTGCTGACATTCACTACCTAACTTGCTAACGGTATGATCCGTCCACATGTTCCCTTGCAGAAATGTGCCCTCCAGCCGGTCACCTACTCCAGGTCCCCTCTCACAGAATATCAGTACAAACATTGCTAATGCCTTGCAACCTACCCTTGTACATTTCTGCAGATCCTCCACACCCAATATGCTCTTAGCCAGAACCCATTCAAAGCAGTGCCACAAGCCTGGAAGTGTGTAAGGAGCCCAGGAAGGGGTGGGTATCAATCTAAAGTGACTCCTATCCCAGAAAAAGAGAAATATAACTACACACAACAATCAGACTATGGCTTACTAGTGGGCTAGGACAGAGAACTGATCTGACTCTAGGCCCTGCTCACCAACAAAGCTTCACAGGAAACAACACAGGGAAAGCAAACTGAAGCCCTGTGCTACTACATGTCTGGAAAATGCCAAGTCTGACTCAAACCCAAGGCAGCCACAGACTGTTACACTAACAGCAAAGGGACAAAATAATGTCCACAAAAGGCAAAGAGATGCACTGTAGATGACTAGGCTGAGGCAAAAATAGTTCAGCCACAATATCAGGGTGAACACAACATTTATAGGAGACACCACTGATATGCCAGATTCTGGAGAACAGGAGACACTGCCCTACAAAGCACTACACAACCTCTTCTTCATAAGGTCTCTACTTTCAAGAAGAGGAGATATTCCTAATCATAGAAACAAAGAAAATTTGAGAAAATGAAGATACAGAGGATTATGTCCCAAATGTTAAAAAAATAGGACAAAATCACAGCAAGAGACATAAGCAAAATGGACATAAGTAATATGCCTGATGGAGAATTTAAAATAATTATCATAAAGATACTCATGGGATGTGAGAAAAGAGTGGAGGATCTCAGTGAAACCCTTCAAAAAAAGAGAAAACATTACAAAAACCAGAGATAGAGAACTCAATAAATGAAATTAAAAAATAACTAGATGGAATGACTAGTAGACTAGAAGAAAAAGAATGGATTGGTGACCTGGAGGACAGAGTAATGGAAAACAATCAAGCTGAATGGTGAAGGCAAAACTACAAAATAAAAATAGACATAGAGAATTTAATAACACCATCAAGCATAATAACATTTACATCACAAGAATCCCTGAAAATTTACTTGAAGAAATAATAGCTGAAAACTTTTCAGATCTGGAAAGAAAACAAATCCAGATCAAGGAGGCTCAAAAAACCATCACCCCCAAGGAAGTCCACACTAAGAGACATAGTAACTAAAATGGAAAAGTAGTAACAAAGAATTTTAAAAGCAGCAAGAAAAATAAAACTGTTATATACAGGGAAAATCCCATAAGGCTATCAGCTGATTTTTCAGCAGTAACATTGCAGGTCAGAAGGGAGTGGCATGACATATTCAAAGTATTGAGAGGAAAAAATATGCAGCCAAGAATACACTATCCAGCTATCATTCAGAAGAGAGGATGAGATAGAATTTCCCAGAAAAAAGCAAAAGGAATTCATGACCACTAAATGAGCCCTACAATAAATGTTAAAGGGGACTCTTTCAATGAAAAGACCATAAGTAGGAATAAGTAAAGTAGGAAGCACAGAACAGTAAAAACCAGTCAAAGACTCACAAAATAAAAGGACGTAAAGCATGAGACCATATACATAACACATGGGGGGAGGGCAGTAAGGAAGGACTCACACATAAACAAATGTCAACTTAATATAGAATGCTATATATGGAAGATATTATATACAAAACTGAATGATAAGTACAAATCAAAAACCGGTAATAGGTATGAAAAAAATAAAGATAAAGGAATCAAAGTCTATCACTAAAGAAACCCAACTATAAGAGAAGAGAGCAAGAGAATATGTGAATGAAGAACTAAACAAACAAACAAACAAACAAAACAACCATATCATGAGTAACAAAATGGCAATAACTGTATACCAATCAATAATTATTTTGAATGTAAATAGAATAATGCTCCAACAAAAGAGATAGAGTGACTGCAGAATGAAAAACAAGACTTATTTATATGCTGTCTATAAAAGACTCTTTTAAGATCTAAAGACACAATAAGATTTAAATTGAAAGGCTAAAGAAGCATTTATCATGCAAATAGATGTGAAAAGAAAGTTTGGGTAGCAATACTTATGTCAAACAAAATAACTTTAAAACAAAGACTGTCACAAGAGACAAGGACACTACATAAACCCTGTGATCATTTCAATTGATGCAGAAAAAACAATTGACAAAGAACAACATCCATTCGTATTAAAAACCCTCAACAAAATGGAGGGAATATACCTCAACATAATAAAGGCTGTATATGAAAAAACCACAGTTAACATCATACTCAATGGTGAAAAACCAAGAAAAAAGTTTTCTCCTAAGGTCAGGAATATGAAAAAGATGTCCACTCTCAACACTTTTTTCAACATAGTACTGAAAGTCCTAGCCACAACAATCAGACAAGAAAAAAGAATAAAAATCATCTGAATTGGTAAGGAAAAAGTAAATCTTTATTTGCAGATGACATACTATATATACAAAAACCTAAACACTCTACCAGAAAATTTCTAGAACTAATAAATAAATTCAGTAAGGTCACAGGATACAAAATAAGTATACAGAAATCTGTTGCACTTATATACACTAATAATGAAGAAGCAGAAATAGAAATTAAGAAAAAAATCAATTTACAATTGCACCCAAAATAATAAAAATACTAAGGAATAAACTTAACCAAGGAGGTGAAAAACCTGTACTCTGAAAACTATAAAACACTAATGAAAGAAATTGAAGATCAAATGAACAAATGAAAAGATGTCTTATGTCCATGGATTGGAAGAGCAAATATTATTAAAATTTCTACACTACTTAAAGCAATCTAGAGATTTAGCGCAATCCTTGTTAAAATGCCAACAGCATTTTCCACAGAACTAGACAAACAATCCTAAAATTTGCATGGGTTCACAAAAGACTAAATAGTCAAAGCACCCTTGAGAATGAAAAACAGAACTGGAGGTATTATGATCTCAGATTACTACAAAGCAATAGTAATCAAAACAGTGTGTTACTGGCATGTAGAGCAATAGAACATAATAGAAAGCCCAGATGTAAACCCAAAATTATATGGTCAGTTAATTTTTGACAAAAGAGTCAAGAATATGCAATAGAAAAAATCTCTTCAACAAATGTTATTAGGAAAACTGGAAAGCTACATTTAAAAGAATAAAATTGGATCACTTTCATACACCATATACAAAAATAAGCTCAAAATGGATTAAGGGCCAAAAGGTGAGACCTGAAACCATAAAAATCTTGAAGACAGCACAGACAGTAATTTCTCTGATATTGAGTATATCAGCATTTTTCTAGATATGTTTCATGAGGCAAGAGAAACAAAATCAAAAATAAACTATTGGGACTACATCAAAATAAAAAGGTTCTACACAGTGAAAGAAACAATCAACAGAACGAAAATGCAACTGACAGAATGGGAGAAGATATTTGCAATTGAAATATTTTTAATAAAGGGTTTGGGCACTTGTGATGAGCACTGGGAGTTGCATGGAACTGTTGAATCAGTATATTATACACCTGAAACTAATATTACACTGTATGTTAACTAACTGGATTTTAAATAATTTCTAAAAATCAAAAAATACATATTTGTATAAAGAACTTACATAAGTCAACACCAAAAACCCAAATAATCCAATTCAAAACTGGGCAAAGGACATAAATAGACATTTCTCCAAAAAAAAAAAAAAAAAACATACTGATGGCCAACAGATATATGAAAAGGTACTTATAGTTACTAACCATCAAGGAAATGAAAGTCAAAACTACAATAAAATATCACCTCACGTCTGTGAGAATGGATAAAATGAAAACCACAAGAAACAGCAAGAGTTGGTAAAGATGGGGAGAAAAAGTAATCCTCTTGCTACCTTGGTGAGAAGGCAAACTCGTGCAGCTGCTGTGGAAAACAGTATGGAGCTTCCCCAAAAACTTAAAAATGTAATTGTACTCAGCATAATCTCTTCCAGTCCCGTCCATGTTGCTACAAAAGTTGGGGAAGAGATTATGCTGAGTGAAATAAGTCAAGCAGAGAGAGTCAATTATCATATGGTTTCACTTATTTGTGGAGCATAACAAATAGCATGGAGGACAAGGGGCGTTAGAGAGGAGTAGGGAATTTGGGTAAATTGGAAGGGGAGGTGAACCATGAGAGACTATGGACTCTGAAAAACAATCCAAGGGTTTTGAAGTGGTGGGGGGGGTGGGAGGTTGGGGTACCAGGTGGTGGGTATTATAGAGGGCACGGCTTGCATGGAGCACTGGGTGTGGTGAAAAAATAATGAATAATGTTTCTCTGAAAATAAATAAATTGGAAAAAAAATTTTTAAAAAATGTAATTGTACTATATGAAGCAATAATCACACTACTGGGTATTTACCCAAAGAAATACAAAATCACTAATTTGAAAGGGTATATGCACCCCTATGTTTATTGCAGCATTACTTGCAATATCCAGATTATAGAATGATCACATGTGTCAACTGATAGATGAGTGGATAAGAAAGATGTGATTACACACACACACACACACACACACATATATGTATATGTATATAAACATTTTGTAATTATATATACATATATGTATATATAAATTTAAAATGGACTATTACTCAGTCAAAAAATAATGAAATTTTGTCATTTAAAACAATATAGATCAATCTGGAGAGTGAATTGTTAAGCAAAATAAGGTGGTCAGAGAAAGAAAAATACCATATGATTTCACTCTATGTGGAGTTTAAGAAACAAAACAAACAATATAGGAGCAAAAATGAGAGACACAAACTGAGAAACAGACTCTAATCTACAGATAACAAATTGATGGTTACCAGAGGTGAGGTGGGTAGAGGAAGAGGTTAAATAGATGATGGGGATTAAGGAGTGCACTTGTGATGAGCAACAGGTGATTCATGGAAGTGTTGAATCACTAAATTATACTGGAAATTAATTTTACACCATATGTCAACAAACAAGGAAAAAAAGATACAAACTAAAAAACACACTCTTAACTTTAGAGAATTGATGGTTATTAGAAGGGCATGGTAGGGAGATGGGTAAAACAGGTAAAGAGGACTAAGAGTACACTTATCTTAATGAACACTGAGTAATGCACATAATTGTTCAGTCGCTATACTGTGCACCTGAAACTAACAAAGCACTATGTTAACCGTGCTGGATTTAAAAAAAAAAAAGTTATAGATGTCGGCAAACCAGGAAAGACACTTTACTTTCTGTATAATTATGTGGGAAAGTTTAAGAAATTAGCTAGTAAGCCCTACTCATATATCTATCTATCCAAATAGATAGATAGATATGTACATACATACATACACACATATACACTTAGTATTTTTAAATATACTACAGTGGAAATGTATCACTATTCCTTAGTCTTTGCCTTTCTTTTCCTTTTCCCAATTTGCTTCTTTGGGATTTCATATGGTGTTCTAATAACAACAATAGCAGCTGCAGTGTTGGTGGCAGCAACAAGAGCTATCATTTATGTATTAACTACTTGGTATGCACTTAGCATTTTGCTAAGTTCTTTACAAATTAGTTCGCTACTTCTCCTCTTCTCAATGCTGTGAGGCAAGTAGTAGTATTTTTCCCATTTTACAGATGAAGAAATGAAGAAAAATAGAAGTAACCAAGGTCAGATAACTAATGAATTGCCGTGCTTAGATTTAAACCCAGGTGCACTTAATTCTGAATGCTATGTACTTAACCATTATATAATTGTGTTCCATAAAGGTGAAGTTAGTGAAATTACTCCTACCTCTATAAAGTTATCGGTACTATGTGACTGGAAGGTCTGTAATCTTCTCAATATTTATACATGCTTATCATTTGCACAAAGTATATGGGGCTATAAAAAAGCAACATTCTATACTGTGTACCCTTTTAGTAGGAATCCTTAGAGAAGCAGCAAGACACCTAGTTAATTAGCCATATTGGCTGAATCATCAATCCGCTGGCTTATGTCATGGGCAGATCACTGAAATATATTTAAAAATCACTTATTTTTATTGAGGATTTTTTCCCAATTTATTTATTTTCAGAAAAACATTATTCATTATTTTTTCACCACACTCAGTGCTCCATGCAAGCTGTGCCCTCTATAATACCCACCACCTGGTACCCCAGCCTCTCAACCCCCCGCCACTTCAAACCTCTCAGATTGTTTTTCAGAGTCCATAGTCTCTCATGGTTCACCTCCTCTTCCAATTTACCCAAATTCCCTTCTCCTCTCTAACGCCCCTTGTCCTCCATGCTATTTGTTATGTTAAATCATTTATTTTTTTGTATTTGTATATATATATATATATATATATATTCATATATACATATTCTTTTTTATTTATTTTTTTGCCTAATAAAATATTTTTGTTCAGAATCTCAGTCTTCCTTCCTTTTTTAAATTTTTTTAAAAATTTATTTATTTTCAGCATAACAGCATCATTATTTTTTCACCACACCCAGTGCTCCATGCAATCTGTGCCCTCTATAATACCCACCACCTGGTACCCCGACCTCCCACCCCCCTGCCACTTCAAATCCCTCAGATTGTTTTTCAGAGTCCATAGTCTCTCATGATTCACCTCCCCTTCCAATTTACCCCAACCCCCTTCTCTCTACCTCCCCATGTCCTCCATGCTATTTGTTATGCTCCACAAATAAGTGAAACCATGTGATAATTGACTCTCTCTGCTTGACTTATTTCACTCAGCATAATCTCTTCCAGTCCCGTCCATGTTGCTACAAAAGTTGGGTGCTCATCCTTTCTGATGGAAGAGTAATACTCCATCGTGTATATGGACTACATCTTCTTTATCCATTCATCCATCGAAGGGCATCTTGGTTCTTTCCACAGTTTGGCGACCGTGGCCATTGCTGCTATAAACATTGGGGTACAGATGGCCCTTCTTTTCACGACATCTGTATCTTTGGGGTAAATACCCAGGAGTGCAATGGCAGGGTCATAGGGAAGTTCTTTTTTTAATTTCTTGAGGAATCTCCACACTGTTCTCCAAAAAGGCTGCACCAACTTGCATTCCCACCAACAGTGGAAGAGGGTTCCCCTTTCTCCACATCCCCTCCAACACATGTTGTTTTCTGTCTTGCTAATAAATCTGCATGTTGTGGTATTTGTGACATTTATATTAATTCATTTGTTACAAGATATTCACATATTCTATAGGTCACTGAAACTAGAATATACTGAACTATGAGAAATCAGGGGTAGAAATAATCTAAATGTGTTGCCATCAGATATTAAAAGGCAAAATAAATTTATAGGAAATACTAAAAATTAGGATCTATGTTTTTCCTAATGCTTGTTTGCATGTATCCTTTGTATGTGTCTAATTTTTCAGCCATCAAATGTGGGCATTAATACAGCATAACTGCTCTGCCCTTCTTTTCCTTGACTTGTCTAAAATCACAAATATTTGTGTATCTAATAACCTTCTGTAGAACATCCTAGGTGAGTGAAATGTTTCTCCTTCCATTTCTTACTTGATCTAATCCATTATTTACCAGGAAACTAGGATATGTGATTTATACAAAAACACAGATGATTTTATAAGCAAATATTTAATGATCCCCAGCCAGAAAATGAGTCTGATTTTATGAAATACATAATCATCAAGGGGTATACATAAATCAATGGAGAGTGAGAAATTCTAGTCAGGAATTTCTTGCCAACTCTCTGCGGTTTAGGTGATGAAAAACTCAAAAAGAATAAAGAAATATCATCTGACATTTAGTTCAGATTTTATTTGTGAACATCTTCCACTTAAGATATTCACAAGTAAATTCTAGCCCACATTTTCCTACTTACTGTCAATCAATTTTGATTATTACCCAATTCATCATTAGCAGCTTAATAAACCCAACATTAATCTTCAGTAAATGATAAACTCACTACCTTCTTGTGAGTTGGGATCATGGTCCTGCCCAAGTTATAAGCTGAGACACACACTTGGCATCTTTATCTTGTTCTGCCAAACAACATGTCTCCTGTGTACATATTTGAATCCTGGTAGATACTATTCTTCACTTAGACAACATTTTCACATAAAAGTATTGCAAATACTTCTACATAAACTGAATCTGGGGAGAAGTTGACTATCCTTTCATTGATTAGACACTCCAAAGATTACACCTCATGAAAGTAGAAACTTTTCTGTGGTGGTGTGGAACTACCTAATGATGAACAGATTTGTGTTATAAGAGAATTAAAGAAATTAGGTGTTGAAATTTTAAAGTTTCAAAACGGAATTCATTAACTGAAGAAATTTAAAAAAATGCTTCAAATTCTATTTGAGCATCATAATCTTCTTCACTTTAAAAGTGCAATATTTTGGGAGCACCTGGGTGGCTCAGTCAGTTAAGTGTGCTCAGGTCATGATTCCAGGATTCTTGGTTCACGTCCCACATTGGGGTTCCTGCTCCTGAGGGAGTCTGCTTCTCCCTCTACCCCAAATCCCTCCTGGTGCTCTCTCTCTCTCTCATGCTCTTGCTCTTTCTCAAATAAATAAAGTCTTTTTTCAAAAAAGTGACATATTTTTGTCCTAGAAAATCTACAAGTACTATGTGTTATAGGTGTGGAAATATGTATGTAATTCAGTATGATACACTAAAATTAGATTAATTTTAGATTCATCACACAATGTATTATTTTTAAAATAAAGTTGTATTGATTTAGACTTCCTCATATACTCAATTCTTGAAAAGTTCACCCTAGCATTAAAAATAATTTTTCCAATTATTTAGCATATTTCTTTGAAGTGATTACTGAACTACACATATGAAGACAAATGGTATACTTTAATGACATATTGCTATTTACATCATTCTCCTGAAAATGTTTTCCAGAACTCCAGTAGGTTACTATGTTTCCATATTATGATGCAAAGTAACTTATAGAAATCAACTGCTACAACCTTTAGAGCTAAGGTGGGAACATATATCTCTTTGAGTTAACTTTTTTGGGATTTTGATATTTGCATTGGAAAATCACACCCCCAATGTCTCTGATCTGTATAGAGCTAATCACATGTAACTTATTAAAGCAGATTGCAAGAGGCACTGACAGTTGGAAAGGCCTAATGACCAACTGGATGGGAAAATTCCATGATGTCAAAATAAAAACTTTACAAGGATTTTTATATGTCATTTATTTGCTACAAACATGAATACCACAGTCTTGTTTTAAAATAGACTTAGGAGACACAAGATGGCGTGGAAGTAGGGGGAGGTGCCATTTCAACCTGTACCCTAAAGTGAGCTGATTACCTACCCAAGAACTCTGATCACCAATGAAATCAGCCTGAGATTAGAATTATACACCTCTGTATCTCTACAGGGGCAGAAGACACCAGTGGGCAGGTAAAGCAGAGTGGGAACATCAGACTGATATTGGAAGATAAACAAAAGGGGGAGGGAGCCACCAGAAGCGACCCATTGGAAAGTAATATCCCAATAGAAGAGTGTCCTGTGATTAGAGACCAACATTAACCTGGAGTCTGGTTGAAAGCACTCAAAAAGACAAATTGTGGGAATTGGGCGGTTAGGGACAGGGGCTTAAGTCCACCAACCCAGGACAGCCAACGCTGGTGCTGAGCCAGAGAGAGTGCAGCAAAGAAGCCAGGTCTTGGTCCCTGAGCCACTGGCACACCTGAGAACATCTGGGTGGCAGTTCCCATGAGGGTGAGGGAGCCTCATCAGCAGGCAGAACCCCAGCCTTTTGCACTTTCCACACAGGTCTGCATGACCAGAATCTGAGTCACACCCAACACCCTCCCTTGAGAGAGGTGCATGCAGGCACCAGCCAGCACTCTCTCAGATCCCGGAAACTCTAAGCACTCCCAGCCCAGGCCAGCTAAAAATCTCAGGGTGCTATCGCTGCTTGGGACCTCCCTGGTGGTCTGGAGCTACCAAGACAGCCGTGGCTAGTATTTCTCATGGTTTTGGGTACAAGTGGGAGTTCCTGTGACTCCAGAGACTGTGACTGGGAACGTGCTCTGCCAGCGGCAGAGGGAGAATTTATGTGCTCTGGAGTAACCAGAGGGGAACAGACTGAGGCTTCTTTCTGAGATGGAAGTCTAGGTGCAGTTTGCTTTCCTCTAAACCTCCAGAAACCATCAAAAGCTGCCAAGGGGGAGAGAAAACAAATGTACAAACAAACAAAAAAACCTCCAGAGAACAAAAGCCTGAAAAATCGGTTTCCTCAGAGCACACCCCCTTGACGAGTATAGGAGGACTTAACTCTAGCAAGACTCCCTGAAAACGCATGCGGCAGGCCCCTCCCCAGAAAGCCAACCAAAAAAAAAAAAAAAAAAAAGACAAGAGGACAACCACCACTAATTCAAAGATACAACTTTTATTTTTAATTCATTCCCACTATTCCTTCTTTTCATTTTATATATATATATATATATATATATATATTTTTTTTTTAACCTATTTACCATCACAATGAGATGTCCAGTACATCAAATACCATAATAACCTTTTAACCTGAACTTTTTGATACATATGCCTGTGTTTTTCTTTTGTTTTTCTGTTTTTCTGTTTTTTAAATTTTTTTAATTTAATTTAATTTTGTTTTAGTTTATTCTTTTTTAAAATATTCATATAGAGATAAGCTTCAAGGTAATCCCCTTTCCACAATCAATGCTATTCCTATAAGTAAACCAGATTTTAATCCCCCTTTATCTTACAAAAATTGAGTCCTTTAACAAAGATATCAAGATACATACAGGAAGAATCAAAATAACCCTCCTTGCCCACACTGAGAATTTATAACAACTCTCCGATCATTTTCTTCTGCCAGTGTTTCTGTATACTTGCTTTTGTCCTGGTAGTATATAAATCTTATACTTGGGTTCTTTTTGATGAGGTTCTTTTGTTTTGTTTTGTTTTATTTATTTATATATTTTTCTCTTGTCATCTACTTTTGTCAGTCTTATTGTTTGTCTGTTTTTGTTTGTATACTTCATAAATCTTACCTTGGGACCCATTTGGGCTGGGCCTTCTCCTTTATTTGATCTTTCTTTTTTTTTTTTTTCCTGTCTCTCTCTCTCTCTCTCTCTTTCTTTTTTTCTTTTTTTTTTCTTTTGGGTGGAGACTCTTGATTGCTCAGAAGCATTCCAGGTTGCACCTTGCCTGCACCATGGTCAATACATTTAGCTACACATCCGTTCAGCCATCTCTCACCAAAATGACTAGGAGGAGGAATGCCCAACAGAATAAAAATTCAGATACTGGGCCCTCTGCATCAGAGCTATTGGATATGGACACAGACAGTATGTTGGAAAGGGAATTCAGGCTAACAATTATCCAGGAAATAACTAAGTTGGAGAAAGCAATGAATGGCAAAATGGAATTGATTAGGGCAGATGTGAAAGCCACAAGTGATGATGTTCACAATGATTTCAATGAGTTCCAATCTAATCTAAATTCTCTAAGAGCTAGGGTAACTGAGGCAGAAGATAGAATTAGTGATCTGGAGAACAAAGAGATAGAAAGAAAGGACCAGGAGGAAGCCTGGAACAAACAGCTTAGAAGCCACGAAAACAGAATTAGGGAAGCAAAACATGCCATGAAACGTTCCAACGTCACAATTATTGGAATCCCTGAGGGGGAGGAGAAAGAAAGAAGACTAGAAGATACAGTGGAACAAATTCTCCATGAAAATTTTCCCAATCTTGCCAATGGAACCAGCTTCGTGTACTAGAGGCAGAAAGAACTCCCCCCAAGATCATAGAATATAGAAAGACTTCAGGGCACATGATAGTGAAAATGATGAATTATAATTGTAGACAGGAGCTCTTGAAAGCAGCTAGGGCGAAGAAATTCCTTACATACAGAGGAAGTCCATCAGAATAATGTCATACCTGTGCACAGAAACCTGGCAAGCCAGAAAGGGCTGGAAAGACATATTCATGGCACAAAATGATAAGAACATGCAGCCAAGAATAATTTATCCAGCAAAACTGACACTCAAAAACAGATGGAAAGATAAAGAGCTTCCAAGACCAGCAAGGTTTAAAAGAGTGTGCAACTAACAAGCAGATACTGCAGGAATTACTGAGGGGGTTTCTATAAAAGAGGAAAAATCCTAAGAATATCATTGAACAGAAATATATGGAGATAATCTAAAGAAACAAAGACTTCACAGATGAAAGGAGGTCTATAAAAACAAATCTCTCAATAATCACTCTCAATGTGAATGGCATAAATGTGTCCATAAAATGACACAGGGTTGCAGATTGGATAAAACGACAGGACCCTTCCATATGTTGTTTACAAGAGACCCATTTGGAACCTAAGGATACACCCAGACTGAAAGTGAAGGGATGGAGAAACATCTTTCATGCCAATGGGCCTCAAAAGAAGGCTGGGGTAGCAATTCTCATATCAGATAAATTAGCTTTTAAACTAAAGACTGTAGTCAGAGATACATAAGGACCCTACATGATTCTTTTTTTTTTATTATTTTTTATTCTTTATAAACGTAAAATATATTTTTATCCCCCAGGGTACAGATATATGAATCGCCAGCTTTACACACTTCACAGCACTCACCATAGCACATACCCTCCCCAATGTCCATAACCCCACCCCAATTCTCCCAACCCCCCTCCCTCTAGCAACCCTCAGTTTGTTTTGTGAGATTAAGAGTCACTTATGGTTTGTCTCCCTCCCAATCCCATCTTGTTTCATTTACTCTTCCCCTACCCGCTTAACCCCCATGCTGTATCTCCACTTCCTCATATCAGGGAGATCATATGATAGTTGTCTTTCTCTGATTGGCATGATACCCTCTAGTTCCATCCATGTCATCGCAAATGGCAAGATTTCATTTCTTTTGATGGCTGCATAGTATTCCATTGACACTAAATGAATCTTAAAGGGACTGTCCACCAAGAAAATCTAACAATTGTAAATATTTATACTCCCAATATGGGAATAGACAATTACATTAAAAAACTGTTAATCAAGATAAGGAGTCATATTGATATGAATATGTTAATAGTAGGAGATCTTAACATGACACTCTCAATAATAGACAGTGCATCCAAGCACAAAATCAATAAACTAGAGGATTGAATGACACATTGGATTGGATGGACCTCATAGATATATACAGAACATTCCACCCTATTCCCATTCCACAGAAGAGAATACCCATTCTTCTCGAGTGCACATGGAAACTTCTCCAGAATAGACCACATACTGGGTCACAAATCAGGGCTCAACTGGTACCAAAAGACTGAGGTTACTCCCTGTGTATTCTCAGATCACAATGCTTTGAAACTGGAGCTCAATCACAAGGAAAAGTTTGGAAGGAACTCAAACAACTGGAAACTAAAGACTACCTTGATTAAGAATGCTTGGATCAACCAGGAGAACAAAGAAGAACTGAAACAATTCATGGAAACCAGTGAGAATGAAGACACTTCGGTCCAAAACCTATGGGATACAGCAAAGGTGGTCCTAAGGGGGAAATGTATAGCCATCCAAGCCTCCCTCAAAAACACTGAAAAATCCAGAATATACCAGCAGTCTACACCTTAAAGAATTGGAGAATCAGGGGTGCCTGGGTGGCTCAGTGGGTTAAGTCTCTGCCTTCGGCTCAGGTCATGATCCCAGGGTCCTGGGATTGAGTCCCGCATCAAGCTCGCTGCTCAGCAGGGAGCCTGCTTCCTCCTCTCTCTGCCTTCCTTGTGATCTCTGTCAAATAAATAAATAAAATCTTTAAAAAAAAAGAATTGGAGAATCAACAACAAATTAAGCCAACTCCACACACAAAAAGGGAAATAATCAAGATTAGAGCAGAGAACAATGAGGTAGAAACCAGAACTACAGTAGAATGCATCAATGAAACCAGAAGCTGGTTTTTTGAAAGAATCAATAAGATCAATAAGCCATTGGCCAAACTAATTCAAAAGAAAAGAGAGAAGGCCCCAATTAATAAGATTAAGAATGAAAAGGGAGAGATCACAACTAACACCAAGGAGATAGAAACAATCTTCAAAATTATTATCAACAGTTATATGCCAATAAGTTAAGCAATGTAGATGAAGTGGATGCATTCCTGGAAAACTATAAACTTCCAGAATTGAATCAGAAGGAAATTGACAACCTGAATAGACTGATATCTAGTAACGAGGTTGAAGCAGTGATCAAAAACCTCCCAAAAAACAAGAGCCCAGGACCTGATGGATTCCCTGGGGGAATTCTACCAATCTTTCAAAAAAGAAATAACATCTATTCTCCTGAAGTTGTGGCAAAAAATTGAAGCAGTAGGAAAATTTCTACTCCTTTTATGAAGCCAGCATTACCCTGATCCTCAAACCGGGCAAGGACCCCACAAAAAAAGAGAATTTCAGACCAATATAACTGATGAATATTTATGCTAAGATTCTCAACAAGATCATAGTAAATAGGATCCAACAGCACATTAAAAAAATTACCCACCATGACCAGGTGGGATTCATCCCTGGGTTGCAAGGATGGTTCATTTGTAAATCAAGCAATGTGATAGAACAAATCAATAAGAGAAGAGAGAAGAACCACATGGTCCTCTCAGCTGATGCAGAAAAAGCATTTGACAAAATCCAACATCCGTTCCTGATTAAAATGCTTCCAAGTATAGGGATTGAGGGAACATTCCTGAACTTCATAAAATCTATCTATGAAAAACACAAATATCAAATATAACAAATGTCATCCTTAATGGGAGAAAGCTCACAGCCTTCCCATTGAGATCAGGAACACAAAAAAGATGCCCACTCTCACCAATCTTGTTCAACATAGTATTAAAAGTCCTAGCAACAGGAATCAGACAAAAAAGAGACATAAAATGTATCCAAATTGGTAATGAAGAAGCCAAAGCCTCTCTTCGCAGGTGACATGATAGTTTATATGGAAAACCCAAAAGACTCCACCCCTAAACTACTAGAACTCATACAGCAATTCAGTAAAGTGGCAGCATGCAAAGTCAATGTACAGAAATCAGTGGCTTTCTTATACACTAACAATGCAAACACAGAAAGGGAAATTAGAGAATCGATTCCATTTATTATAGCACCAAGAACCATAAGATACCTGGGAATAAACCCAACCAAAGAGGTAAAGGATCTGTACTTGAGGAACTACAGAACACTCATGAAAGAAATTGAAGAAGACATAAAAAGTTGGAAGACCATTCCATGCTCTTGCATCAGAAGAATAACCATTGTTAAAATGTATATACTGCATAGAGCAATCTATACCTTTAATTCTATTCCGATCAAAATTCCACTGGTATTTTTTTTTTTTTTTAGGTGCAAAAAGGTGGTTTATTAGAGCACGGGGAGGCAGAGATGCGGCTGCCCCGAGCCTGTGAGGAGTGTCTGGTTATATACACAGGAGTTGGGTAGGTGAGGACAAAGGGGTGTTCAGAAGAGCTACTGGGGCAAAGAATACTATCAGGATATTGAAGGCCTGGTTACTATCAAGTCAAGGCCACTTCCCTTCTAATGAGGCATTAACATAAAGACAATTGGGTGTTTCCTGGTGGAATGTTACATTCCTGCTATCAAGCATCCTTGTGAGTGAGATTTAGGTTTAGAAGAAATTTAACTTTATTTACTTTTCTTTTTACCTCCGCCTCCTTTGGTTTCTTATGGAGGGGAGGGTGGCATTAGGGCTTGAGAAACTGAGTTATGTGTCCTTGGAAATTGGGCTATTGATAAGGTAACTTCTTTGTAAATCTCAAGGACATTTGCAAATAAAGGGAGACTCCTGCCTTACAGGACTGTGATTTCTGCAATATAACCATTTGTTCTTCTTTTAGGGCAGTCAGGGGTGCCTGAGGAATGTCATACATATTACTAAGGGGAGTGGGTGGAGAGGGGGTGCAAGGCGCCAGCCCCTGCTCCCTCCTCAGCCAGCCTCCTGCTCCCTCATCATTCCCCCCTGAACAATTTTGACCCTTAAATCTTTAAGGTGGTTGAAGGTGGAAGGTCTCATCTTCTGTAACTTCTTCCTGCTGAATAGGGGCGTAGAGCTGTCCCTACCTACTCAGGTCAACATTGATCAGTGGAGGAACGTATAGGGGAGTTACAAAAGGCAGAGGCAGCTGAATCCAGCTCTGACAGTGAAGGAGTATCTTTGCGCGTGGTAAGGATCATCTGCCGTGGTGAAGTCATTGCAGCAATGGAATCTCAGCACCAAGTAGAGAAACATTGAACAAAGCAACATATTAAGGTTAATAAGGCGATAAGAATGAGAAGCCCGAAAAGGAGATTCCTAATTGTTGGCCATAGTCCTCCTTCAAACCAGGAACTTAACCATTCACTGAGAGAGAGAGAAGGATCTTGTAGGGCCTTAATTTGGGTATTCATATCTTTTATTAGTCCTGTGACATTTTTGTGATAGTCTGGGATGTACACACAACATTGTGCTGCTGTCAGGACATCTAAGGCCACCCTATTCTGTAGGACTGCCTTGTGTATTTGTGAAACTTTAGTATTAAGTAGGGAGATGCTGTTTAGTGAATCATTGAGTGCCTTTGCAGTGTATTTACTAAGGGCTTCTACATGCCACATGACATCCTCTAGTCCCGCAGATGGAACAAAAATGGATGCTAAGTGATCATACCATCTAAAAACAGATCATGTCCATCTTTGTTTCAAGTTGGGGAGATTAGCTGGGGTTGTAATGGTTTTAGTAATGCACCCATGAAACCAGGCAAATCCTAAAGTACAGCGACCTATCCACCCTGGAGGAAGCCAGGGCCACAGGTTTGTTCCACATATCCACTGGGTTCCATTTGGAGCTGGCCATCTAATGCCAGGTCGCCTCGCCCAGTCAATAGCAAACCAGTCAGTGGCCTGGAGTACTATTACTTGGTAACACATTTCTAATGATAGCCATCCCAGATGTCGTGTGTTATTTGCCCAAGTATCATATGTATGATTCTTTTGTTCCCAGCATAAAACTGCCTTTTGACTGAGCCGTCCAATCGTAGGTGTAAGCCACAGATATGCATCCCAGACTTGATATACACCATCCTTAGTAAGTTAAGGAGGGTTTTGTAACTTAGGCCCATATTTGATTGGGGAGTTATGGCTTGATAGCAATCCCCTTTCCTTCCAAATAGCTCCATGGGCATGTAGTACCAAGAAAGCATATTTGGAGGCAATGCTAATGTATATTCTTAGGCTTTGGCAATTGCAAAGTGCTAGTGAGCACTATGGCATACCTAGCTTTTCTTATTCTTTCTATGAAAACTACTGTCATCAGAAAACCAACTGTCATTCGTGTTTTTAACAGGGGCATCTTAAATCTGGCCATATAGAGTAAGCAAGATCAATAACCTCTGAACAGTTTTGCTCTATAGAGAAAGAAGAACAGTGGTCAGGTTCAGGCATACAGGTAACTAGGTTTAAACTTTGACAAGTTTTTTTTTTTTTTTTTTAAAGATTTTTTTTATTTATTTGACAGAGAGAAATCACAAGTAGATGGAGAGGCAGGCAGAGAGAGAGAGGGAAGCAGGCTCCCTGCTGAGCAGAGAGCCCGACGCGGGACTCGATCCCAGGACCCTGAGATCATGACCTGAGCCGAAGGCAGCGGCTTAACCCACTGAGCCACCAAGGCGCCCCTAAACTTTGACAAGTTTTAAGTATTATTTCTGGCATATCTGTAAGTATAGCCCAGTATTTAATAAGTCGGCCTCCATCATCCATTGGTGGCCTTTGGCTTCTAAGACAAATCTGGACCTGATGTGAAGTCATTACAGTCAGGGACTGTCCCATAGTGAGCTTTCAGGCTCTTTTATGAGGGCTGTTCTAGGTTTCGCTAAAGCATCTATTTGCAATTGCACCTCAACAGAGGTGGCCTCTAGGATAAATATGACTAAGGGATGAAACCAATAAGAAAACCTTTGAGTGGTCCAGCCTTAACAATATCCTGACTACAGAGGATCACTGGTAAGTGAGAAAACTTGCCAAGAGATAAGGGGAGTCCCCCATGCATCATCCAATCCACTCATAAAGAAAGTGGGGTCATCCATTATCTCCACAAGTCCATAGTTAATCCTATGGAGTGTAATAGGCTGGCTTTTAGGCAATTTCATTATCCCAGCCACAAACAAGGTGTTAGTTAAGTTATACAATTGTAGGGGAATCAATCCCATTTTTCCAGTTGTTTAATCATGCGCCACAGGGTTCTGCTAATATCCCCACAAAATGAGATCAACTAAAGAAGCTATTGTACAACTTCTCTGAAGTTTACCTCAAATTGTTTAGCTTAGGTAAACAAACATTTAAAGACAATCAAATCTAGAATTTAACATCCATAAAGATGTGTTACTAAAACATAATTTCTATCTAAAATAACCCTAATTTCCAGAGATAACCAAATCAGGACTAATTCACTTGTGAAACAAGTCCAGTTTTAACAAACTTGGCCTAATTATTTACATAAGCTCAGCAAGAACAGTGAGTGCAATCAATAGATCTTTTAGAGTCTGCTTTGCTGGAACTTTTTATAAGGAATCTCTAGGTTGAACTTTTAGTAGCCTCTCCAGGCCAGAAGCCAAGCCCTGTACTTGCCATCAGGCATGCCTGCAATACCTTTGGGCAAATTCCTCTTCCAGAGACTGCACCTACCAAGGAGTGACATTCTTTACTCACCTGGTGAGGCTGCTGGGAACTCTGTAAGCAAGATATCAGGCCAACAGTCCCAAGGGGCTTTATGGCTCCAGGTTTCATAAAGTCAACCTTAGTTCCTTAAAGCTGTCTGGTCATATCTGATTCTTTTCAAATATGACATCCCAGTCAAAGCCTTGGTAAAATAACCAGTTTCCAATGGTGTCCTATTACAAGGAGAACAGATTCTTATTGAACTTATGCAAATGACTGATTGCCATGGAAGAAAGAATACTTAACTGAGACCTTTTGGTTTCAGAGGGTTCAGAGAGAGAGAAAAGTTGAATGCTTTGAGCATTTTTACATCTCTATAAGTTACAGATAACTAAGAGGAAGTATCCCTAGTCTGGAAGAGCAAACATTAGAGAGAACCAGCAATGTTTAAAGTAAGACAAAACATTAAGAGACACAACACTGTAATCTTTTAGTTCATTTAGTTCCATGTTACTAATTCTGGTGAATGCACCTTTAGTTAGTTTTGGAAATTCTTACCCATTTCAGTTTTAGGATTTTCAAGTATATCAAATATCTGTATTTATCCTGAAAGTCCTTTATATGAATCTCCTTGAAGATAAAACTCATTTTACAAGAGAATTAAAACAATTATAAATGACAAAAACTCAGAATGGATATGGTTAGAGCTAAAGAGACATGGGAGTTTACAATTTAGCTGCAAAGAAATCAGGTTACTTCTGTGACACATAACATTTCCATAATTACAGTATCAAAACGTGATCTCTCAAAACATTAAAACTTTAGGAAATGCGTAGAATCTCTAGAATACCTATAGCATTTTCCCAAATGTAACCCAAGGTTTGTCACTGGTTCAGTAGTACTTCATGAGCAACTTCGCATATCAAGGAAAAGCCAGAGTTAAAGAGATTTACAATTTAAATCTAGTCAACATTTGCTAAAATCTTAGGAAGTTTTGAAGCACATGCCTAAATATAATTAGGGATGTTAATCACCTGAAAAAAAACATAGTAACTGAATTTTCTGGGCAGGCAAAGAGAAAACCATTTACATTTTCTTAACAGCAGATCAATTAATCTAAGAAAACTTTATCCTTTTGAACAGAGACAATTTCAGTCTTGTACTAATGTACCTTTAAAACCCATTCATTTCAATCTTAGTCCATCTTGACCATAGCTAAAATTCCTTTTCTGAAGATTTCCCTTCACAAACCTTCTACAACTTTCCTTTGCATTCAGGTTTTGTCCCAAGCCATTTCCTTCTAAACAACCATCTTATTTAGGACAAAATTACCTTCCCTTACCTTCAACAAAATGTATTCCCATTCCTTAAATCTTTCTTACATATCATCTATTTTCCTACAGAGCTTCCCTTATTTCCATCAGTCTTAGTTACACTAAGCAGAACTTTGTATTCTTAGAAACCCCTTAATCTCTAGTGAAGACTAAGTATTAACCAACTGTGAACTGTTACAACAGAATTCTTCAGATGTCAAATTTATGAAACAGTTAAGTGCAAAACACGTTTACCAACAGATGTAAATACTCTTAGTTTCTTTGCAGTTAAGAAGTCAAAAGCACAAACCTACATCCAGTAATTAATGACTTAGCATTTTATCCTTTTAGACCTAGATGCCCACAATTTAATTCCATTTGTCACCCAAGCAAAACTTTAAAACTTTCAGGTTACCAAAGACTTTGAAAGCTACTTCAGCAATTACCCATTAAAACTTTGAGACAGACAATTAACCATCAGTTTAGTCATCTCTTTGCTAACAAATTTTAACAAATAACATGAGCTTATTTGACCTTCAGTAAACTTCGAAGTTTCACATTTACTGCTGATAACTTAAAAGACACATCTTATCTTAATTAAACCAACAAACTTAACTTAGTTCCAGTACTGATTTACATTTCACCTGGACCCACTCCACTTTGAATGTTTACCTGAGACACAAGTGCGAAGATCTGGAGTGGGGTTGTTAGGTCCAGGGGATGCTCTTCTTGCTCCTTGACAGTGGAGAGAGGAGCCATGGTCCATGATCTAGAGGCTAGTCATGCAGGCTGCACACACATTGGTACAGAAACACGATAAGGGGGAAACAGAGGAAAAAAAGTGCTGCCAGGAGGCAGAGAAAAGATTCCCGGTTTTAGAGCTCATAAACCCCAACAAAGGAGCAGACACCAAGCTTGCCCACCAGCAGGGGGGGAGGGGTTAAGCAGTCCAAGTCAGGCCAGAGAATACAGGGAAACTTCCCCGAAACAAAGAGAGTTTCGGCAGCTGCTTGGGAATATTCCTTACGGTCTCTGTCTCGAGTTAGACCAACCCCAGTTGGCTCCAGTTATAGCCATTAACATGGGAAGTGAGTGAGGGAGAAACCCCCACATCTATTAGGAGAAACAGAGACAGTCAGAGTCCCTTTTGCTAAGGATAGCCCAACAACCTGGGTTTATTAACTGACTCATTTGGACAAACACATTCCACAAAAGCCCCTTAGTGTGGGGTCCTGGTGCACAGCAATGAAGGCCTAGGTATGAGCAGTGAAGGTATCCTAGGTCCATTTGACCTGTTTCCTGCAGAGGAGATCTAACTGATAGATCCCATTGAGGCCATGCAGTGTTACAGGAGCTCAGTCCTTTCCTAAGTTTTGCAATCCAAATTATTTCCAGTGGGTTAAACGGCACCCCAAGGTAGAGTCCTTGAGAACTAAAGAAGCCTACTGAGGCCATGCTCCCAGAAATGTCCATTACCAAATCCCCCCTGACTCCTGGGTAGCGTCCCACGCAGGATATGTCAGAGGTTCCTGTGTGTCAAAAGCGACCAGAGGCATCCCTCAAGATATCGCTATTGATCACCGTCTTGCCTTCCCTGAGAAGGCATTCCTGCCGTTAAAGGCCCTGGAGGGGTGCCGGCGTCCCTCCACTTCCCCATCGCATCCTAGGCTACAGATGGGTGCCTGGTGAATGGACTAGGAAACTGTGCCATGCCATTGTCTGTCCTGAAGACTGCATACTGTTTTGCCATTTTAACCCATGGAAACATTAGAAAAGTTTGGCAAGGGGAAATTATCCAATTTCATAGCTATAAGTAGTCTGTAGAAGACATTGACAAGAAACAGTAAAGACTGAAATCCATCATGGTCTAAGCGACATTCCAACACATATGGTCCTTGCAGCCAACTTCCCTAGGAAACGGTCCCCGGTTGCATTTTAATTCAATCGGGTACTGGTTTTGGCCGGCTCCCAGGGGAGGTCTCGTGGCCAGAAGTGGCTAGTCCAGGGATGTGGAGGGGATCACATTAGATCAATCAGGAGGAAACCTCACACGGGAGTCTTAAGATTGGCAGCCGTCCTGGTGACTTAGATGGCTGTCCCGTGCCCAAGAGAGACAACTCTAAACAAGAACAGGAATAAAGAGAGGACATCAAGTTTCTGGGTCTTATTGCCATTCCGGCCAGGGTACTAACTTACAGCCAAAAGGCAGACGCTCTCCTCCCCGTAGAGTAGCCACGGGCTAGAGGATTACAGCCTGAGCAATTGACATGCAAGTGTTCCAATAAGACCATACTCCTTGAAAAGCCCTGAAATGAGAGTAAAGGAGAAGGAGAGAAAGTACTCACCAATTTTGCACCGAAGTTCAGAGTCCAAATGTAAAGACTCACAAATCTCCTGGCTGGCTCGCCAAAATGATGAAGTTCTCGAACCTAGGTCGGGTTCGGTGGGGTGAGGTTTGGAGCCGACGGCTAAAGAAAGAATTCTTAAGACGTCTCTGGTGCAAAAAGGTGGTTTATTAGAGCAAGGGGACAGGACCCGTGGGCAGGCAGAGATGTGGCTGCCTCCACTGGTATTTTTCAAAGAGCTGGAGCAAAATTTGTATGGAATCAGAAGAGACCCTGAATTGATAAGGAAATGTTGAAAAAGAAAAACAAAACTGGCGGCATCACGTTACCTGATTTCATGCTTTACTACAGAGCTTGATCACCAAGACAGCATGGTACTGGCATAAAACTAGACACATAGACCAGTGGAACAGAGTAGAGAGCCCAGATATGGACCCTCAACTCTATGGTCAAATAATCTTTGACAAAACAGGAAAAAATATACAGTGGAAAAAGGCCAACCTCTTCAATAAATGGTGCTGGGAAAACTGAGCAGCTATATGTAGAAGAAAGAAACTCGACCATTCTCTTACACTGTACACAAAGATAAACTCAAAATGGATAAAAGACCTCAACATGAGACAGGAACCCATCAGAATCCTAGAGGAAATCATAGGCAGTACCCTCTCTGATATCAGCTACAACAACTTCTTTCAAGATATGTCTCCAAAGGCAAAGGAAACAAAAGTGAAAATGAACATTTGGGACTTCTTCAAGATCAAAAGCTTCTGCACAGCAAAGGAAACAGTCAACAAAACAAAGAGGCAACCCACGGAATGGGAGAAGATATTTGCAAATGACATTACAGACAAAGGCTGAAACCAGGATCTATAAAGAACTTCACAAACTCAACACACACAAAACAGATATTCATGTCAAAAAATGGGCAGAAAACATGTACAGACACTTTTCTGATAAAGACATACAAATGGCTATCAGACACATGAAAGAATGTTCATCATCACTAGGCATCAGGGAGATTCAAATTAAAACCACATTGCGGGCGCCTGGGTGGCTCAGTTGGTTAAGCAACTGCCTTCGGCTCAGGTCACTGGTCCCAGAGTCCCGGGATCGAGTCCCACATCAGGCTCCCAGCTCCATGGGGAGTCTGCTTCTCCCTCTGACCTTCCCGCCTCTCATGCTCTCTCTATCAAATAAATAAATAAAAATCTTAAAAAAAAAAACAAACACATTGTGATACCACCTTACACCGGTTTGAATGGACAAAAATAGCAAGACAGGAAACAACGTGTTAGGAGTGGATGTGGGGAAAAGGGAACCCTCTTGCACTGTTTGTGAGAATGCAAGTTGGTGCAGCCAATTTGGAGAACTATGTGGAGGAGATTCCTTATGAAATTAAAAATAGAACTTCCCTATGACCCTGAAATTGCACTCCTGGGTATTTACCCCAAAGATACAGATGTAGTGAAAAGAAGGGCCATCTGTATCCCAGTGTTTATAGCAGCAATGGCCATGGTCGCCACACTGTGAAAAGAACCAAGATGCCCTTCAACGGGCAAATGGATAAGGAGAATGTGGTCCATATACACTATGGAGTATTATGCCTCCATCAGAAAGGATGAATACCCAACTTTTGTAGCAACATGGATGGGACTGAAAGAGATTATGCTGAGTGAAATAAGTCAAGCAGAGAGAGTCAATTATCATATGGTTTCACTTATTTGTGGATCATAAGAAATAACATGGAGGACAAGGGGAAATGGAGAGGAAAGGGGAGTTGAGGGAAATTGGAGGGGGAAATGAACCATGAGAGACTATGGACTCTGAAAAACAATTGGATGGTTTTGAAGGGGCGGGGGTTGGGAAGTTGGGCCAGCCTGGTGGTGGGTATTGTGGAGGTCATGTATTGCATGGAGCACTGGGTGTGGTGAATTCTAGTAGACTGAAAAGTAATTAAATAAATAAAAAATTTAAAAAAAAAGAAAAAGAAATGAGAAGCTGGTTTGTAGGTATGTTTCATATACAGCAACAAATAATAAATTTGAGAATGAAAAACAATTTGAAGATTTCACAAGTTTGATTATCTTGCTTTCTATTATTTTTTATAATAATTATAGTATACTCTACCAGGAAGACATTTCAATAGATTTGATTTTATGTCATTACTTATTTTTCTTTGCTTTGTTATGTTGGTTGCTTTACTGATTAACTATTTTTTAAAAATCTATCCTTATGCATCATAACATACTCAAGAGAATGGCTGTAAACTAATTTTTGCTGATAGAGTTATATTTCCATTAAAAAAAAATATTTTTAGACGGAGACACCTAGAAGTGACACTATAGGTACTTTCTATCTTTTCATAGATGTAAGTAGCTTTTTTAAAAGTAGCTTTATTGGGACGCTTGAGTGGCGCAGTTGGTTGGATGACTGCCTCCGGCTCAGGGCGTGATCCTGGAGTCCTGGGATCGAGTCCCACATCAGGCTTCCAGCTCCATAGGGAGTCTGCTTCGCTCTCTGACCTTCTCCTCGCTCATTCTCTCTCTCACTGTCTCTCTCTCTCAAATAAATAAAATAAAATCTTTAAAAAAAAAGTAGCTTTATTGAGGTATGTTTCATATTTTATAAACTTAATTACCTTAAAATGTATGATTCAGTGATTTTTAGAAATTTACTGAGTGCTACAACCATCGCTGTAAATCAGTTTTAGAACATTTCCATTACCCGTAGTAAGACCTCTCATGTTAATATGCAGGTACTATCTGTTTGTATTCCTCTCCCCAAGCAATCACTAATCTACTTTTGGTCTCTGTAAATCTTTATTTATGGACATTTCATTTAAGTGTACTTATACCATATGTTGTCTCTTGTATCTGGTTTCAGTCACTTTACCTAAAAGATTTTGAAGTTCATCAATCTTATAGCATGCATCAGCACTTTATTTCTTTTTATAGCCATATAATATTTCATTATAATTATATAACACAATTTATTTAGCCATTCATCAATATTCTAAAGAGGACACATTATTGATTTGAGATCTTTCTTCATTTCTAATATAGACATTTAAAGCATTTTAGAAAAACTAATCCTACTTCAGTCATATACCCTAAATGTTGATACGTTGTATTTTGCTCTCATTTAAATAAAAGCTTCTTATCTATCTGGCAAAAAATAAAAATAAAATAGACTTACTCTGTCAAGTAATCACTGTTGGAGAATAAAAGAACAACAAAGGCTAAGTGGTTTATTCTATATATATATTTTTTGAAGTTTTCTTTTTTTAAATTTTATTTATTTATTTGACAGAGAGAAATCACAAGTAGGCAGAGAGGCAGGCAGAGAGAGAAGGGGAAGCAGGCTCCCTTCTGAGCAGAGAGCCCGATGTGGGGCTTGATCCCAGGATCCTGAGATCATGACCTGAGCTGAAGGCAGAGGCTTAACCCACTGAGCCACACAGGCACCCCTATTCTATATTTTAAAATTATAATTCTTTACTACCTAAATTCATGTTGAACTTATAGATTGTATTTCTTTTGCCCCAAATTGAGTAAAAAATATATATATAATCTATATGCATAAGAAATGACATCTAATATAGTCAATGTCTATAAAACAATAAGAGGTAAGCTGATGATTCAGGGAGCAAAACCAAACCAGTTATATAATGTATTTTAGCATTTCCTGCCCCAAATTGTTTGAGGAAACATTTCTCTTTACAACTAGCTGTGTCAACAAAATAATAATACCATTAATATAGTGCTTTTTTCCTTAGGTATTTCTCAAAGATTATCTCACTTTCTCCTCATAACAATTCATTGATGTAGGGTTCCCGGTACTAGAATCTTTCCATTGATATCAGAATATATTTAATTAGGAGAAAATACCAATTAATACCTTCTTCTTTACTCTCAAATTTTTAACTTTTTCCCCCATCAATCCCTTTGATAGTCTAATTGCATTTTTTAGCCATAATGATAACTGCCATCTTTCCATCAACAATTTTACCAATATACCTATAGAAAGAATAGTTAGCATTTATTGAGGACTTACTCTGTGCCAAGCATTACCGTATACACTTACCTTTTTCAACCTATTTAATATTTATAAAAGCTGTATGAGCTATGTGCTATTATTCCATCCACATTCTATTTTATTTGTTTTGAGATATAATTGACATCTAACATTGTGTAAGTTTGACATGTACAAGACAATGATTTGGTATATGTATATATTGTGAAATGAGGACAACAATAATAATATTAATATTATATTAATATAATATTATAGTAATCAGTATATATAATTAATAAATTATATTAGTATATATACTTGTATATACTTGTAATTATATTAGTATATATAACTAATAAATACTATAATATTAATATTAATAATATTAATAGTTAACTGCACCTCATGTAGTTAAAAAGACATTTTTTCTTTTTTAAAGTCTACTCTAATTAGCAACTTTCAAATATACATAACAATACTAACTATACCATGCTTTACCTTACATCCTCAGGAGTTATTTACCTTATAACTAAAAGTTTGTACATTTTGACCACCTTCACCCATTTCCCTCACTCTTCTCCTGACAACCACCAAGTGATCTCAATTTCAATGAGCTTGGTTTTGTTTTGTTGTTGTTGTTGTTGTTTCGTCTTGTTTTGTTTTCTTTGGATACAACATATATTTCCCATTTTAGAGATAAGAAAATGAAAGCATTAGCCCATGGTTACCAAAAAAAAAAAAAAAAAAGCAAAACAAACAAACAAAAAACAACAAAAACAAAAACAAAAACAAAAGCAAATGGCAAACACAAGGTATATGCTCAGGAAGTATGTCTCCAGACCCTCACTCTAAACCCCATACTCTACTGCCTTGCTGCTATTACAGAAGTGTTCCCTAAGAGTGTACTCCCTTGTGCCTTGAATCACATCCCTCATCACCTTCACAAGGTCTTTACTCATGCAATTATGTTCTTCCCCTAGTAATTATTTTCTTCCTTTCTACCTGTGAACCAAACCCCATTATTATTCAAATATGCTTTATTATCATCCATCTTAAAAATGTAACAAACAAATGAACAAACAAACAAAAATCTTCTCCATTTCTCTATTCTCATTCAATGGTAATAATAGTTCTCTAACTACTTGTCTCTACTCCCTAACTCAACTTCTTGATCTTTATTTATTTTTCAAACCATCTTATTAAAATACTCTTCCAAATACTTATCTAAATTCTCTAACTCAACTTCTTTGTCTTGCAAAAGCTTTCACCAAAAACACCAAAGACATATTATGTCCAACTCAATGGCAAGATGTCTGATTTAATTTTATTGACCCATCAGTAGCACTTGGCATGGATGACAACATTCTCATTGAAGTATCATCTAGGTTTTGGGGGTTTGTTTGTTTGTTTGTTTGTTTATCTCATCAGACACTTTTTCTCAGTTTCCTTTTCTGGCCCATCCTCCTGGATAAGACTTTTAGAAGTTAGAATGCCCCAGATTTCTTCCTTACCCCTTCTTTCTTCTGTACTCTTTCTCACTAAGCTTATCTAGAACCACAAGTTCAAACCCATATACTGATATGTTTCGAATCCACAGCTCCATCTTAGACTGTTCTTTTGAACTTCAGAAATCATATAATACATACAATTCCCCACACCATATTGTCACTTGGAAATCTAAGAGGCATGTCAACCATAACAGAACCCAAATAAAACTAGAATTTCACTTCAAAATCTGTTCTCTACCAACCTTTCCCCTTTGGAATAAATACCCAGTTGTTGAGGCTAAAAACAAAATGTTGGAATCACCATTGATTCTTCTTTCCTTCAAATTTCAGGTCTCAACCATCAGTAAATACTGTCATACCTCCAAAAATCTATCTCCAAAAATATTTCTGCTACTGAAATTTTTCAGATCTTTTTCCACTGGATTTGAAACCTCTAGTCCTGGGGAGCTTAGGTGGCTCAGTGGGTCAAGCCTCTGCCTTTGGCTCAGGTCATGATCTCAGGGTCCTGGGATCGAGCCCCACATTGGGCTTTCTGCTCAGTGGGGAGCCTGCATTCCACCCCTTTGCCTGCCTCTCTGTCTACTTGTGATCTTTATCTGTCAAATAAATAAATAAAACCTTAAAAAAAAGAAAGAATGAAATCTCTAGTCCAAGTCACTATTCTTATATGGACTATTGCAATATTTCTCTGATTTTTCTTTCTGTTTCTACTAATTTCCCCCCTACAATCGTCCTCTTTACATTCCCTAGGATAATATAAAGCTTTTGAAAACATTAATAATATTTCTTCACAGTTCATAACCTTCCAGTGTTTCTTCATCAAACTTAAAATAAAATCAACTGTTTATCATGGATTACAAGGATCTATATTTTGTTGCTTCACCCTATTTATTTTCAGATCTTTCCACTCTCTCCCTTCTTAATTTTACTTTGTTCAGATGGGTTCTTCCTGCACAGTAAGCTTATTTCTCTTTCAGTGATTTTTGAAATATATGTACTTCTCTTTCTCATCATTCAAGTCTCAAGTCAAATGCCACTTCCCAGAAATGTTTTTCCTAACCACCCTGGCAAAACTGACCATCTGGCTACCCTCATTTAGAGTAAGATAGCTCTTCTTTTTATTATTATTTATGAGCACTAGACATCTTCTCATTTATTTTCAGCTTATTATCTATCTGTCCTTTTGGAATGTAAGTTCCTTGAGGATAGAAATACAGTCTATCTTGGGTCCTTAACATCTAGAAAGTATCTGTACAATAATAGGCACTCAGTGAATAATTATTAGCAGACTCATTATGATACCCCTATATCTGCAGATGGAAATTCAAAAACAGTAAATATGGAAAATGGTTAAATGAAGTCACTAAAAGTGGATCAGGAAATACCATTAAGGGCTTTCTTCCAACTACAAGGCAGTCTACCTTGAAAGAGATACAAAATCAAATAGGTAATAGGTGATGGATAGAGAGAAAGACAGACAGACAGACACATCATTTTGTGATGAGATTTTCTGGCCAATTTGATAATCTTTCTACTTTCAAAGCAATTTTATATCCCTAAAAGTAAAAATATTGCTTGGTAGATGACATGAATTTAAGTTTTTCAAAGTTCTTAATAAGTGTAAAGTAGATGTTTATAAGGCAAAGAGTTTCCCCATTTAATTTATATTATATGATACAGATATAATATTAAACTACCTCTTTTTTAAACCACATTCTGGTAAAATTGGTTGTATATATTGTCAAAGCACAAGGCCTTCTTCCCTATTGATATGTTGTTTCTCAAATCGCTCTCTGTTTATAAACACTAGCCACTGAATTCATACTCAATGCAGTATGACCTCACTTCATTCTGATTATATCTGCAAAAATTCTATTTCCAAACAAAGTCATATTACATGTACTGGAGGGGAGGACTCAGTATTCCTTTGGGGTGTGCACAGTTGAACTAATAACACTTTGATTTGTGTGTGTTACAGTGATTTGTAATTTCTATTATTTATTATTATTATTATGGTACTTTATTAAATATGAAGTTTCATATTTAATATTTAACTTCATATTTAATAAAGCATGAGTTTACATTTGTCAAGTTTGGACCTATAACCTTGCTTTTCTTTAAAACGGGTATTTTGAGCCTCCAGATAATGTATGTCAAAGATAGGAAATTCCAAAATTCCTATTTCTAATAGAAGTACGCTATTTTGGTAATTTTTATTTTGGATTTTTATTTAGTCTTTTAAAGAGAGACAATAATCTGTCTAACTCAATTAAAAATACTTTGACAATAAAGAATACTACTGACATAGAAGATGAAATTTCAGGGGGAAGGGACTCATTTTCATTAAATTATTGCTTCTAAAGATTGACAGATATGGGGCACCTAGGTGGCTCAGTGGGTTAATCCTCTGCCTTCCGCTCAGGTCATGATCTCAGGGTCCTGGGATGAAACTCCACATCACACTTTCTGCTCAGTGGAGAGCCTGCTTCCCCCTCACCCCCTGCCTGCCTCTCTGCCTGCCTATGATCTCTCTCTGTCAAATAAATAAAATAAAAAATCTTTGGGGGAAAAAAAAAAGATTGACAGACATAGCTGCCCCTGATTAGTTCCATTTTGAATGTCACTATGTACTGAGACAAACTTTAGGGTATTTTCCTCTACTAATAAAATTAAGTTAATATCATTATAATAGAAGCAATATACTGAGTTGTCACTCTATTGTTGGGAGTAGTTTTTTTGTTTGTTTGTTTTTGTTTTCTGGGAATATTTCTAAGCCAATATATTTTAACCCTTATTTGTTCTTATTTTAAGTAAATCATTAGGTCATGTAAACAAAAGTATAATTTATCATATCCTCCTATCTTTCTCATTTAGTGTTTTATAGTGGACTAGCCAAGTGAGATTTGTATAACTAAGATTTTTCAATGACCAAAAATAAATAATAGGAATAATAGTAGGTCACTCTGTGTAATACTTTGAAGTTATATAAAAAATGACTATAGAATTGCTTAATATATGAGTTATGAGTTGAGGATAAATGTTTACAATCCATTTAGTGAAGTTCTACTAAAAACCAAAAGCCTGTAAAAACTGAAACATAAAAACTCCTTTGTGCTAAATCAAATGTCTTTTCACCATTCCAGTGTTATAAGACCATTTCCCCCCCTTAAATCTCTGAGAAAAGCAAATCCATTTATGTTATTCATAATACTTATGAGCAAGCTGTGGTTTTTAATAAAACATGCCAGTTGTGCATATAATAAGAAGATATAACTTCCTTTGCCCTCCTAGAATAGTTGTTTGCATTTATGAATGGTCTCAATCAGGTAAATATATTTACAATTGTATCTTTATCAATCCTAATCAGAAGGTCTTCTTTCATTCATTAGATGGAGGTCTGAGTTTTAAGATCTAAACCAAATTAAATTTTGTAAAACAAGTTTAATGCAAATTTCAGATTCTGGGGCATACATAACAAATATTTATCATTGGCAAGATAAAAATTTCTTTTGGAAATCACAGAATTCAGAGCTGGAAGTGTCCATTGGAAACAGTGGTAGAGCTACAGTGAGACCCTAGTTCTCTTATTTCCCATTTTAGTGTTTTCTTTACTGCTGAACTACAACTCCACATGCCCGATGATTTGTTTGCAGCATCAGAATCTCAAAGAAATGTAATTTGATTCAATTGGCTGCAACAGATATTTTAAATCTCCAATTATACAAAAATACCTAATGACATCATTTCAAAAAGAATAACTCACTCCAAATTCCCATCAAACATAATTCATTCTTTTGTGCCAACTTAAAAAAAATCCCTTTTTTAACTATACCTTTGATCAGTCTTTCATTCTGACTAATTAGCATCTTCTCCCTGAGATGCTTCCCAGAAAATAAGTATGATGTTTTCCCCACCTGCTAAATTAATAGAAAGACTTCTCTATTTTGACATATGTGTTTGGTTGTGGGATGGTTACAATAAGAAGCTTTTGAGATTGATTAAAACCCTTAGATTCAATTTAATTATTAATCTCAGCAACCATATATTACTTTGTATACTACAGAAAAATAGAGATCATCTTTTAATCATTGATTTTTCTAGTAGTAAAGCACAAGCTCTGTTACCTTTATATATCAACATTTCTGTTAAATATATTTTCAGCTTGCTTTTCTTTCCTTGTCAAAAGAAAAAAAAATAAAGTCATCTGTTAAATTTGCAGCCTCAGTTTTCTCCTACTGATCATTCTGAGCAGGAACAAAGTCACTCTGTTCCTTGCAAATAAGATTTTCCTCTGAGAGAGTGGAGGTTAATATTGCAGAGGATTTGGGAGAAATCTAACTTTGTCTCATCCTTGAATACAAATAGATTGTTATCAAATCATTCTGGACATCTGAGAGATCAATTGGTGATCTGAGAAAACAAATGCTGCAAGTCTACAAGTAGAAAAGTGACTACCGTTTGGATGGTAGGAGGTGCAGAGATTTCAATCTGTTATGATATAGCTGGGATACAGTAAAGGAGAGGGATCCTGCTTAAGGAGGCTACTGCAAAGCATTACAGGTAGTGGAGTGCAAAATTGTAACTTTTAAAAGTCTGCTGCAGTAGGGGATGTGCCTGGTTTAAAGATGCTCAAGTGATGAAGTAGAGCAGAATCCCAGGTATGACAACATAGTCTAAGGTTACCCAGGATCACAAGAAGAATGGGTTGTGCCAGAGTGTGGCAGAGTTCCCAGAAATAGGAGCAGGGAAGCTGGCTGAGAACAGTGAGTCTAGATGCCAGCTTTCTGCTCTGTGTTCCCATAAACTGCAAACTGCTGCATAGTCATGCAAAAGGCAGAATTGTGGTGAGACACCTGCCTCTCCCACAGGAGGAAGAGTGTGGGTCCACACCACTCCAGGAGTCCCTAAAATTTGGAGTTTTGAAACACAGTCATATGTCTGAGATAAAAATGATCAGTCACATGCTGGGTGAACACAGAGTTCTGATGGAAAATAGGGGGAGACAGAGTGATTGATTGCTTTTCTGAGAGGGTTCACTGAAGAGTGGGAGGCACAAATTTTCAACTTCAGGGCTAAAGAGAAGGGCAAAATCATATTCATCCCACCCATCAGTGTTAAAAGCATAAAACAGTGCCATGGAGTAGAGTCTGGAGCCACTTAAACTGAGCCCTGCCTCAGGCCACTAGAGGCACATTTCTACTAGGGCAAGTCTACTTGAGAATCAGAGCAACAGGCCCTTCTCCAAGAATACCAGCACAAACAACTAATTCTCACCAAGTTTACTGATCATAGAGGGCTGCAAGCCTCCAGCTTTCAAGGAAAATAGTATCTAGTATTCTTTGTATTTTTATTCTCTGGTCTTCTAATATTATTTATTCAACTATTTTCTTCTTTTTTTAATTCTTTTCAATTATTTTTTAAATTTTTATATATGTTATGTATATTTTAACTCTGTGATTCCTTTTATTATATTTCACTTTGGATAGATAGATAACGTTATTCTTTTTCTTATTTTGGGACCTGATTTCTTTAACAAGCATTACAAAACACTCCAGGATTTATGTATTTCTGTTGTTGTTGTCATCGTTGCTATTGCAGTTTTGTCTTTCCCTCTTTCTTCTTTTCCTTTCAGGATAAAATGACAAGATGGAGACATTCACCTCAAGGGAAAGAGGAGACAGTACTCACTGCCAGGGATTTAATCAGCATGGGTATAAGTAAAATGCCTGAACTAGAAATTAAAACAATGATTATAAAGACACTACCTTACTGTAGAGATAAAAGGAGTAAAATCTAGTCAGGCTGAAATTACAGATGCCATTATTGAGATGCCGTCCAAAGTAGAGGCCATAAAAATGAGGATGGATGAAACAGAATAATGAATTAGTGATGTAGAAGATAAAATTATGAAATATAAGGAAGCTGAGAAGAAGAGGGAGAGAAAACTATTAAATCACAAATGTAGACCTAGGGAATTCAGTGATTCCATAAAGTGAAATAATATCCATGTTATAGGAGTCCCAGAAGATGGGGAGCAGGAAGAAGGGGCAGAAGGGTTATTTGAAAAAATAATATCTGAGAACTTCCCTAATCTAGGGAAGGGAACAGGCATTAAAGTTCAGGAGGCACAGAGAACCCTCGTCAAAATCAACAAAAATAGGTCAACACATTGTGACATATGTTGAAGCTTGCAAATTACAGAGATAAAGAGAAAATCATGAAAGAGGCTCAGGATAAGAAGTTCACTCTGGAAAACTGTATGGAGTTTCCTCAAGAAGTTAAAAATAGAAGTACCAATTACCCAGAAAAATTGAACTATGAAGTACTTATCCAAAGGATGCAAAAATAGTTATTTGAAGGGGCACACACACCCAAATTTTATATAAACAATGTCCACAATCACCAAAATATGGAAAGAGCCCAGATGTCCATCCACAGATGAATGGATGAAGAAGTGATACACATACACACACACACACACACACACACAATGCAGCATTACTCAGCCATTTGCAGCAATGTGGATGGAACCAAAAGGTATTATGCTAAGATAAATAAGTCAGTTAGAGAAAGACAAATGCCATATGATTTTACTATATATGGAACTTAAGAAACAAAACAGATGTACATAGGGGAAGGGAAAGAAAAATAAAAATGAGATAAAAACAGGGAGGCAAACCATAAGAAACTCTTAACTGTAGGAAACAAATAGGGTTCCTGGAGGGGAGATCAGAGGATGGAATAGTGGGTGATGGATATTAAGGAAGACAGTTGATTTAATGAGCATGTAGTTATATGCAACCGATGAATCACTAAATTCTACCCCTGAAGCTAACAATACAATATATGTTAACTAAACTAAGTTTAGGTGTGTCTGGTCTCAGTCTGTCAGATATCAGCTCAGGTCATGGTCCTAGAGTCCCAGGATCAAGCCCTGCACTGGGCTCCCCACCCAGTGAGGAAGGAGTCTGCTGCTCCCTCTGCCCCTCACCCTGCCCTTGTGTTCTCTCTCTCTCAAATTAATAAATAAAATCTTAAAAAAAACTGAATTTAAATTCAAAAATTTTTTTAAAAATATTTTTCTCTGAGAGCTTAGAATGGAATTCAGTTTCTGGACTAGTTATTTTTATTTTTATTTTTTCTTCAAGACAATAGGTCAGAAATAGCATGTATTTTTAATTATATAAATTATTTTTCTACAACTTTGGAAAAATTCCTCCATAGTGACTATTACAATTACTTTAGTGTTAATCTTATCAATATGTGAAAAATATTTTCTGTGAAATTTGAGATATTTAAATTATTAAAAAAATTATTTAAAGTATTATCTCCATTGCCAATGAGGAAGAATGTTACAACAGAGTTCTCTTTTGCATCAGAATTAACCAAAGTTATCAATGCAGAAATTATATTTTAACCACTTTGTGTACTCATTAAAAATTCCACAATTAATCACAAGTAATTGTTCCTAAGCCTTTATTAGAAGTAATACATGTGTTATATTACATACTGATTTGAATGCTATAATTCTGAGATCTCAAATAATAGTTGCTTAAACTAGAGAGGTTCATTTTTCTTTCACATCAAAATTGGGTAGACATCTTCAAAAATATCAGGTATCCAGTTATTTCTAGCATACTGATCTGATGTCAACAACATATAACTGTCATCTCCTTGTCCAAGATAATTTTATAGCTTCTACTATCATTTTTATATTCCAGCCTAAAGGAAAGATGTAATGACACAAGGGAAAAAACAACCTTTTCTTTTAAATGAATGGCTTGGATATAGAATACATTACCTCTTTTCACATTCCACTGGCCAAAACTTCATCACATGGTTTGCCTTACATACTAAAAGGGAGCCTGTGAAATATGGTCTCTGACCAGGTGATCATGTACCCAACATAAATTTTATTACTGTATATAAAAGGGAGAATGAATTTTGGGGAACAATTAGCAGTTTCTATTGCTGTACATGTCATGGAAATGAAAAATAATAGTAACTCAGTAATTCCTTTTATTTATGTAGAACTTTTTTTTCTGTAGCATGCTTTCAATTACTTTACTTTACCCTTACTTTAAATCAATTCTTAACAATCTACACTAGAATCTGAGAGGAGAGGAAAATCACACATGACTACAAGTGGCAAATAATATAAGCATAATTAATTTTATTTTGATTTGAATGTTCTGGTTCTTTGATGACTAAATAATAAAAGCCAGCAATATTGAATTACCATTAAACCTTAAATATGATAGAACATTTCACAACTGCAGATATGCTTATGCTGCTCTTTCTGCCCATAATGTTTTGCTTTCTTGCTTGCCTTGCCAAACATTCAACCAATTCCTAAGATTCATCTTAAGTGTTACCTCTACATCCTCAGGGAGAAAAAAAAATCTCCCACTAACAGATAGAATTAACTAAACCATCTTTGTGTTCTCAATAAAACATAATTTTATTGTATTTATAGGATTATATATCAGTCTCCCAAGAAGAAGGAAAATTTTAAAGTTAAAATGAAGCTTGATTCATCAATACCACAAATTTTTCACAGAAACTTGCATATTATACCTATGCAATGATGTTTATAGGTTTGAATTAAACACTTGTAAAATAATAAATTATATTATTAAAGATATCATTCAGAGAGTCCTGAAAAGCATGGGATAAAAACCATCACCTATCTCTTTTCACTTATTCATAACATTTCACACAGTAAAGAGACTACCTAATGAAATGCAGTCCATGTTAAGGAACTTCAATGAAAAACAAATAAGCATGGTTTCATGTGAGAATTCATACAGATTATCTCAATAGAGCCAGCGTTAGGTATTGGTAAAAGATGCAGATATACAAGTAATGTCAAAATGAAAATAAAGTTCAAGATATAGTTATTTGCTATCATTATTAGAGATTTATATGAATGTCCTAATTCAATAATACATTAAACAGAAATAATGAGTTATGTGTCAGAATACAGATACACAGAATTCTCAGTATTTGCATATTATTATATGCCTAAATATACAAGAGGATTAATTTGTAAATCAATAGACATAACACAAGAGTTCCATAAAATAGTAAGCAAAAGAAAATATATAAAAATGAATTATCTTGACATTAGAAATAACTTGTAAGACATAAAGGAAAAGGTGACATTTTTAAGCAATCAAAACTACCAGCTATCTAATATAGAATATTCTATAGAATAGATCACATACTAGGTCACAACTCGGGCCTCAATAAGTACAAAAAGAATTAGGTCATACCATGCATCTTTTCTGACCACAACATTATGAAACTTGAAGTCAATCACAAGAAAAAATTTGGAAAGACCACAAATACATGCAGGTTGAACAACAAGCTACCAAACAATGAAAGGGTCAACCAGAACATCAAAGAAATAAAAAAATATAGGGAAATAAGTGAAAATGATAACACAATGATCAAAAACCTTTTGGATGCACCAATGCAATCCTATTAAGGAAGTATATAGCAATATGACCTACCTCAAGAAGCAAGAAAAATCTCAAATAAACAAATTAACCTTAAACCTAAAGGAGCTGGGGAAAAAAAAGCAAAAGAAGTCAAAAGCCAGAATAAGGAGGTAAATAAAAAGAAGCATAAATAAATGATACAGAAACTTTAAAAATAAAAGAACAGAGCAAAGAAACCAGGACCTGTTTCTTTGAAAAAAATAATAAAATTGATTAGCCTCTAGCCAGACTTATCAAAGAGATAAAAGACCCAAATGAATAAAACCACAAATGAGAGAGGAGAAATAAACAACACCATAGAAATACAATTATAAGATAATATTATGATAAAATATATGGCAACAAATTGGACAACCTGGAAGAAATGGATAAATTCCAACTAACATAAATTACCGAAAATGAAACAGGAAATAGCAAACTTAAACAAATTGATAACCAGCAAAGAAATTAAATCAGTAATCAAAAATCTCCCAACAAGGGCGCCTGGGTGACTCAGTGGGTTAAGCCACTGCCTTCGGCTCAGGTCATGATCTCAGGGTCCTGGGATTGAGTCCCACATTGGGCTCTCTGCTCAGCAGGGAGCCTGCTTCCCTACCTCTCTCTCTGCCTGTCTCTCTGCCTACTTGTGATCTCTCTCTGTCAAATAAATAAATAAAATCTTTAAAAGAAAATCTCCCAACAAACAATAGTCCATAGTCAGAGGGCTTCACAGGCAAATTCTACCAAACATTGAAAGAAGAGTTGATACCTGTTCTTCTTGAACTATTCTAAATAAATAAATAAATAAATAAACAAATAAAAGGGAAAATTTCAAACTCACTCTATGAGGCCAGTTATTCTGATACCCAAACAGAAAGAGGCTCCACTGAAAAGGAGAACTATAGGCCAATATCCCTGATGAACATGGATGCAAGTATTCTCAATAAAATACAAGCAAATCACATCCAACAATACATTAAGAGAATCATTCACCACAATTAAGTGAGATTCCTACCTGTTTGCGGGGGGTGGGGGTTTCAATTTTGACAAATCAGTCAACATCATATACCACATAAGTTGAAGGAAATATAAGAATATATGATCATCTCAATAGATGCAGAAAAAGCATTTAACAAAGTACAACATCCATTCATGATAACTTTCAACAAAGTACAGGTAGAGGGAATATGCCTCAACATAAAAAGTCTATACACAAAAGTTCCACAGCTAATATCTTCAATGGGGAAAAACTGAGAGGTTTTCCTGTATGGTTGGGAAAGAGATGGGAATATTCGTCCACACTCACCACAGTTATTTAACACAGTACTGGAATTCTTTTTTTTTTTTTTTAAAGATTATTTATTTATTTATTTGACAGAGAGAAATCACAAGTAGGCAGAGAGGCAGGCAGAGAGAGAGAGAGAGAGGAGGAGGCAGGCTCCCTGCTGAGCAGAGAGCCCGATGCGGGACTCAATCCCAGGACCCTGAGATCATGACCTGAGCCGAAGGCAGCAGCTTAACCCACTGAGCCACCCAGGCGCCCAGTACTGGAATTCTTAACCACAGCAGACAACACAAAGGAAAAATAGAAGTATCCAAATTGTCAAGGAAGAAGTCAAACTCTCACTATTTGCAAATAGCATGACTCTCTATATAGAAAACCTAAAAGAATCCACCAAAAATTTGGTAGAACTGCTATATGAATTCAGGAAAGTCACAGGATAAAAAGCATTTTATAGAATTCTCCTGTATTTCTATACAGCAATAATGAAGCAGCAGAAAGAGAAATCAAGGAATCACTTCCAGTTACAATTGCACCAAAAAACATAAGATACTTAGAAATAAGCCTAACCAGAGGTAAAAGATCTGCATTATGAAATAATAAAACACATATGAAAAAATTCAAAGATGACTCAAAGAAATGGAAAAGCATTCTATGCTCATGGATTGGAAGAACTAATATTGTTAAAACGTCTATACTACCCAAAGCAACCCGCACATTTGATGAAGTCCATATTGAAATACCAACAGCATTTTTCACAGAGATAGAAAAAACAATGCTAAAATTTGTATAGAACAACAAAAGACCCCCCAAATAGCCAAAGCAACCTCAAAAAAGGAAGGCAAAGCTGGAGGAAACACAGTTCTAGACTTCAAGTTATATTACAAAGCTGTACTGGTCCAGACAGTATAGTACTAAAACAAAAACAGGCATACAGATCAATGGAACAGAATAGAAAAGCCAGAAATGAACCCACAACTATATAGTCAACTAATTTTTGACAAAGCAAGAATATCCAGTGGGAAAAAAAATCTCTTCAATAAATGGTGCTGGGAAGAGTGAACAGCTACATGCAAAAGAATGAAAAGAAGGGCCATCTGTACCCCAATGTTTATAGCAGCAATGGCCACGGTCACCAAACTGTGGAAAGAACCAAGATGCCCTTCAACAGATGAATGGATAAGGAAGATGTGGTCCATATACACTATGGAGTATTATGCCTCCATCAGAAAGGATGAATACCCAACTTTTGTAGCAACATGGATGGGACTGGAAGAGATTATGCTGAGTGAAATAAGTCAAGCAGAGAGAGTCAATTATCATATGGTTTCACTTATTTGTGGAGCATAACAAAAAGCATGGAGGACATGGGAGTTAGAGAGAAGGGGGGTGGAGTAAATTGGAAGGGGAGGGAGGTGAATCATGAGAGACTATGGACTCTGAAAAACAATCTGAGGGGTTTGAAGTGGTGGGGGGGTGGGAGGTCGGGGTACCAGGTGGTGGGTATTATAGAGGGCACGGATTGCATGGAACACTGGGTGTGGTGAAAAAATAATGATACTGTTATGCTGAAAATAAATAAATTTTTAAAAAATTTATATTAAATAAAAGAATGAAACTTACACCACACAAAAAAATAAATTCAAATTGGATTAAAGACCTAAATGTGAGACAGGAAACCATCAAAATCCTAGAGAAGGACACAGGCAGTAACCATTTTGACATCATCTGCATCAACTTCTTACTTGATACATCTGAGGCAAAGGTAACAAAACCAAAAAAAAATAAACTATTGGGACTTAAGATAATTCTGCACAGCAAAGGAAAAAATCAGCAAAACTAAAAGGCAGCCTAGGGAATGAAAGAAGATATTTGTAAGTGACATCTCTAATTAAGGGCTAGTATCTAAAAATATATAAAGAACTTATAAAACTCAACACCCCAATAACAAATAATCCAGTTAAGAAAAGAGCAGAAGATATGATAGATATTTTTCCAAAAAGACATACAAATGATTAATCAGACACATGAAAAGATTCTCAACATCACTCATCTTCAGGGAAATATGAATCAAACTACAATGAGATAACAGCTCACACCCACCTGTCAGAATGTCTAAAATTAACAATACAGGAAACAACAGGTGTTGGCAAAAATGTGGAGAAAGCGGAACCCTCTTCCACTGTTGGTGGGAATGCAAACTGGAGCAGCCACTCTAGAAAACAGTATGGTGGTTCCTCAAAAACTGAAAAATAGAACAGCCCTATGATCCAGCAGTTTCACTATTGGGATACAAAAATATTATTTGAAGGGATACATGCACCCCAATGTTTATGGCAACATTATCAACAATAGCAAAGTAAGGAAAGGATCCAGATTTCCTAGGATTGAGGAATGGAAAAAGAAGATTTAGTATATTAATCAACCATAGAAATGAATGAAATCGTGCCATTTATAAAGACATAGATTGAGCTATAGTGTATTATGCTAAGTGAAGTAAGTCAGTCGGAGAAAGACAAATGTTATAAGATTTCATTCATGTGCTGAATTTTAGAAACAAAACAGATGAACATAGAGTGATAAAAAAGAGAGATACTTAAGGTTAATTCTTTTTTCCCCACTACACTGTAACCATGGACTGGAAAATAAATGCCTCATGAAAGTCATTTTCTTTTTCCAATAGTTTAGCTCCATCAGTGAATTTTACTCTAAAAGTTCAGATGTAATGAGTGCTACCTTATATGTTTCATAATGTATAAGAAATTGATTTCAGAATCTATTTATGACAAAATTTTAAATAATTCTGCATGGCAGAAAAGTTCAGAATAGTTAGATGTATTGCCCTCCATCCCAAATAAAACAATTTGCCTACTTCAAAGCGCAATATTGCCACCATTATCCTCTTGCTATGTACCATATCAAGGATGTTTTTTTTTCCTAAAAGTCTCAGGGAAAACACTACTAAACGGTACCCTGAAATTGGAAGCTGAAACTACAACTGTCTTATTCATAAGGTTGTCAGTTTTAGGAAATAAAAATACAGGATACCTCACTTATATTTCAATTTCATGTGAATGGGGATAATTTTTAATACAGGCATGCCCTAAATAGTACATGGGTCACACTCATACTAAAAAATTTACTCATTTATCTGAAATTCAAATTTAACTAGGTATCTATACTTTATCTTGCAAACCTACTCAATTCATTGATCACCATTTCACATAGATTAGATTTAGCAAATTGTTCTCTTTCCTTTTATGGGTGTCTCCAGAAGCATGGCCTTCATGTGAGCTATCTTTCTAGTCCATATGTGTTATAATTAGAGTTTCAATAGTCACATTCTTGGTTGTAGAAACCTAGTATTCTCTAGTTAACAGGTCAGGTACAGGAAGGGTGTACTAGAATAAGTAGATTTCAATTTGTATTGATTTGCATCTTATTTCCTATTTTAGTTTTTCCAAGTGATAATTATGTGAACATGTAAAATAAATTTAATTTCTCTGAGTCTCAATTGCTTCTTCTAAAAATGAGAATTAAAATTACTTATAGCTAATAAAATAGTATGATGATTATGCACAACTATGATTATAAACTGCTTAGCAATATGTTTCTCATCAGTAGACACCCAAAATATTAAAGAAAAACCAAAATAGTTTCCTATGGACAGATACTTGAAGTATCCATATATATTTTGATAGATATGAATATGTAAGTTAAGATTTAAAAAGTCTGTTTTATCAGTGAGTAGAGTCTGAATGAAAATGAATCAGTCATTATTATAAATACCAGATAACTTAGAAATTAACCATTACAGAAATCAATGTTATAAGTCTGCCATATTACTTTGCCAAGTGGTTAGATTGTTAAAAAGTCTAAGGACATTAAGAAAAAATAATTTATATGTGAAACATATTTATTAAATATACATGAGATATATAAATTTATATATTTATTATAAATAAATATATATATTTATATCTTTGGAAACAAATGATAGTATGCATGTTTTATTGCTAATTCATATTGGGCAGGTCTCACTCATCCACCTATGTTTGGGCAACTCCGTGATTGTCAAATGTGCAGCCATTTGAAATCAGTCTATTTAAGAGATGAGTAGTTAGTGGACTCTAAAGAATGAGATTTAAATAATTTTCATAGTGAAAATGGAATAAGGGGAGAAACTGTCTTGAGTTCTAGAAGACTATCAGCAAAAAGTAGGCTCGGAACAAAAGAAAAGAAAAGAAAGAAAAGAAAAGAAAAGAAAAAAACAGATGTTTTCAAATATTATAGCTGTCAATCAGAACAGATTCACAGCTGAAGCAATTACTGATGGGGCATGAGGTGGTACTTGGGTGGAGGTTTTTCAAGTTCACTCTGATGAATAAAAGTCTTTTCATTGAAATAATGTCAAAGCCTCAAGTCAAAATACTGTTCAATTATCTTTTGCAGAGCTTTAGGATATACTGTCCCCCTTGTTCTGAGAAGAATGACTGAAGATAATTAGGGAGCCAATAGGTGTCACCCAATTTCCCCTCCAGTTACCCTGTCATATCTTTCTTTTCCTTTATAGGAAAAAAAAAAAAACTGAAAGAGTTATTTACACCCCTCACTAATTTTTCTTGTGTCCATTCCAGTTGGATGAGTGATCCACAGAAACTGATCCTCTCATAGTTGCTAATGACCTCATATACAATGGCCATTTCTCTGTCCTCAACTTATTTTACTTTGCACAACATTTGTCAGAGTTTACCACTTTCTCCTCAAGCAACTTTGTCACTTCTAGAATACTATACTCATCCCATTTTCTTCCTGTTTGCTGTGATTGTTCCTTCTTTTGTAGGTTTAAAAACCTTAGTCTAAAACTAGGTGTTGCCCTAAAGCTTAGTCTTCTTTCCTAGCTATACTTATGTCATTGGTGATCACATATAGTCTTAAGATGTTAATTATAATCTACAGCCTGATGACTCAAAATTATTATCCCTGGCTCAGATCTCTTCTCTGAACTCCAGACATCTGTACTCAATTATTTATTGGACATCTTTACTTCTTTGTCTAAAAGCCACTGAGGCTTAACACATTCAGGCCCAGTTCCCAGTGTTCTTCCTCTGAAGGTTTTTCTTCCTGAAGTCTAACCCATATGAGTTAATTGCAGTTACTTTTGTAAAAGTCTTAATTTCACCCATGATTCTCCGCATTTTCACACACCTCAACTCTGTTCTATCAGCAAATCCTGTTACCACTAACTTAAAAATATATACAGAATTTGACATTTCTACTACTTCTCTGCCACTACCTTGGTCCACGCCACCATAATCTCTTTTCTGAATTAATAAAATAGCATTTTTAATTGAACACCTTGCTTTCATTCTTAATCTCTTGTAGACTTCACACAGCAGAAAGAGTGACCTTCTTAAAACCTAGTCATATAATGTCACTCTTCCTCTCCAAAGACCTGAAGTAAATAATACATTATATGTTATAAAAAAGTAAAAAAAAAAAAAAAGGTTCCAATGGCTTTCCACTGTAAGTCAAAGTTCTTAGAAACTACATGAGCTGTCCTTCCTTTCCTCTGATATTATCTGTGATTATTCTTCCTTAGTTCTATCCAAAGTGCACCTCCCTGCTGTTCTTTGAATATATCTGGTATGTTCTTAACTCAAGTACCTTCATACTTATAATTACTTCTATCTGGGATGCTCTACTTCCAGACAGCCCTCACTCAATGCACATATGTCTCTGAGTCAGTGAGGCCTTACTTTGCCATCATATCAAACATGAAAAATTTACCCCACTATTTCAAATTCTTATTCTTTGATATATTTTTTTCCTCATTCCATATGATACTCTAACACATTATAATTTATTTATTCATACTGTTTAGTGTAGGTTTTTCCAAGCATAATAAAAGTTCCACGCATACTGAGACTTTACCTTTTTTCTCTATTGTTTTCCTGAGTCCGGAATAATGCCTGAGACAGAGTAGGCTCTAACTTGTTGAATAAACTGATTATATATATATATATATATATATATATATATATATATATATATAATTTTATTACCTTTTACTTCCTTTCCTCCACTATATTTCTTTTTATTGAATGCTGTTGATACTGTTTTAGAATTTGTGGATGTATGTTTTATGCCTACTAACTTTTCTCTTTTGTTCCAATACACTGCATTCAAGCAAAATGGCCTGCTTCAAGCTTCTGATTAACTGATGCACTGAACTGCTCTTGCTCTCCTGTTTAGCAGTTCCCTGATTTTAAAAAATTGATAATAATTTTCAAACCTTAAATCTTGTACTTGTGAAGTGACTTTATTTTATCCTGTTCCAGAAATTACAGATCATCATAGAAACTTTGTTTTAGAAGTTCTACCTCTGATTACAGAATACTTCAAAAACAGATTATTTCAAACTAAACTCTGACATTAATTAATATTGAAGGATGAGTCATCTTTTAAAAGGTGCACTTACTCTGTGTGAAGCTGAAGACTCAGGGGACAAGACATTGAAAAACCACCTTTGCATAAAAGGATTCAAGGCTCAATTTAACTCTTCTCAAACACAAAGAGGAAGTATTTCAGACAGAAGTATTCAGTTGGTATTATTTTCTTTTAAAAGGAATAAGAAATAAAAGAAATTTGTGTCTTTAAAAACTCTGGACCATGGTGCTATCATGGGGTTTAGATGAACCTGAGATCAGAAATGAAAAGGATTGAGGTCAGTCAATGGTTTCTTCCATTCAAAGAATTCTAATCTTAAAATTACAAGGTTCTAGAAAGAAAAGTTAGTGCCATTATAAAAGCTGGAAAGTAATTGAAAAGCATCACATTATGACAGCATAGGTCAAGAAAAGGTAAAAACTCATAACTTTAAACAAAATTTCAAAACCAGAAGGAGCAAATTTGGTTTCAAATATAGAACTAATCTGACAAGTGACATCAATAGGGAGGAAGAAACATTTCTTTCTACCCAGTAGGATATTTTATTAGATTCCTATAAAATAAGTTTACTTATCCTTTATAGTATGATTTAGTCACCAAAACTTTTACCTTGATATTTTATCTTTCTTATGTGGCCTCAAAGGGGAGACTGAAGTTAGTATTAACTTTAAATATTATATATGTATGTTCCATTTTTTTTAATTTTCTGTTTTCCTTTCAGGGATAATCTTTACTCATTTTGTCATTGAAAAATCATAAGAAATCATAGTAAACACATGTAGAAGTTGAGGTGCACTTAATATTAACACATGCAAGATTGAAATTATCCATGAAAGTTTGTATAATTAAGTCACTCTATCTTAATCTAAATTATCACAGCTGATATTGGCCATAGTTGTATTCAAGAACTAAAAATAATTTAATAACCCTAATTAAGTGACTGTACTCAGTGGATTTTTTCCCTTACTTTTGTTTCCCTTTCTTCTTTGCATAGCACATACCCGAACTGTGACTTTCTACAAATCATGATAACTGTCTCTCTTTTATAAAGAACATTACAAATATAGATTGGAAAACAATTTTATGAAATAACTCAAAAAGCATTTCCTTACACAAAAGGAATTCCAGCTGACCTACTTTATGCATTTCATGAAACATACTGTGAATTTCATTTCATGAACACAAACACCTTGGCCATGAAATATAAGTGGTGTAAGAAATGATCCCAGAAAGTTGGTTTTTAATCTTCATATCAATCTGTTAGGTTTGAAAATAAGAGTCTGCAGATGCCAGAGAACTAGTATCACAGGGAAAGGAGGAAAAAGAAACATAAACATTCTCCTTCTATTTTTTTTAATTATAAACCATAAGTTATTAAATAAATAACTGTCATGAACTAAAACAAATAATACTAAAATTCTAAAAGTACTAAAATGCTAAAATAGTACTAAAAGTGACAAATGACCCCAAATAGGCAAAACGATCTGTGAAAGAAAAACAAAATAGGAGGTATCACAATTTTAGATTTTAAGATATACTACAAAGCTGTAATAATCAATAGTATGGGTCCATTCTCTTTTCTTTTTTTGATAGGTCTGACCAGAAGTTAATAAATTTTGTTAATTTTTTCAAAGAATCAACTCTCGGCTTCATTGATCTATTCTGTTTTTAGTTTCTATACCATTTACTTCTGCTCTAATCATTATTATTTCCTTCCTTCTGATGGGCTTGTATTTTGTTTGTTGTTCTTTATCTACATCTTTTAGGTATAAGTTTAGGTTGTTTATTTGAGAGTATTCTTGCTTCTTGAGATAGGCATATATTGCTATATACTTCCTTATTAGGACTGCATTTGCTACATCCCAAAGGTTTGGGAGCATTGCATTTTGATTTACATTTTTCCATGTATATTTTTAAATTTCTTCTTTGATTTCCTGGCTGACTCATTCATTGTTTACTAGGATGTTGTTTAACCTTCATGTGTTAGTTTGTTGTCTTTCCAGAGTTTTTCTTATGATTGACTTCCAGTTTCATTGTGCAGTGGTCAGAAAAGGTGATTTGGTATTTCAATTTTTTTGTATTTGTTGAGGCCAGTTTATTATCTCTGTGTGATGTATTCTGGAGAATGTTCCATGTGCATTTGAAAATAATGTATATTCTGCTGCTTTAGGAGGAATGTTCATAATATATCTGTTAAGTCCATCTGGTCTAGTGTGTCACTCATGCGGAAGAATCTGCAGTGAAGGATACTCTATCCAGTGAGGATATCATTCAGAATAGAAGAGAAAGAGTTGATCATTTTTTCTCTTTCTTTCCCCCCCAGTTTCAGGTATCTTCTGAATTGTTTAGTGTTTATTTTTGTGGGATACTTGCTATCCTTTCATCATTTTGTTCTCTCATTCACCTATTCTTTTCTGGAAAAAATAACAAGCCAGAAAAACTCACTTTAAAAAACAAAAACAAAAACAAACAAAAAAAAAACAAAAAAACGAACAAGAGGCAGTCCCTAATTGATGGATAGGAACCTCAATATGAACATTAGTAAGATGTCAAAATAGAGTTCAGAATGATGATTATAAAGATACCAGTTGGGCTTCAGAAAAGCACAGAAGATACTAGAGAATCTTTTTCTGGAGAAATAAAAGAACTAAAATCTAACCAAGTTGAAATAAAAATAAAAGCTATAATTGAGGTGCAATAAAAAGTGGAGGCTCTTACTGCTAGGATAAATGAGGCAGAAGAGAGAAAGAAAAATCAAGGAATCAATTCCATTTACAGTTGCACCAAAAAAACCCACAAGATACCTAGGAATAAAACTAACCAAAGAGGTAAAAGTCTGTGCTTTGGAAACTATAAAACACTAATGACAAAATTGAGGAGATGGAAATACATACCATGCTAATGGAACAGAAAAACAAATATTGTTTAAATGTCTGCACTACCCAAGGCAATCTACACATTCAATGCCATCTCTATCAAAATAACACCAGCATTTTTCACAGAGCTAGAACCAACAATCCTGAAATTTGTATGTAACTACAAAGTAGTCTGAATAGCCAAAGCAACCTTGAAAAAGAATAGCAAAGCTGAACACATAATTCCAGACTTCAAGTCACATTACAAAGCTATAGTGATCCAGACAGTATGATACTAAAGCAAAAATAGACACAATGATCAATGGAATAGAATAGAAAATCCAGAAATGAACCTACAACTCTATAGTCAACTAATATTTGACAAAGAAGGGCAGAATTTCCAATGGGAAAAAGACAGTCTCTTCAGCAAATGGAGTTGGGGAAACTGGAAAGCCACATGTAGAAGAATTAAACTGGACCTTTTTAAGTTAATTTTTGACAAAGCAGGAAAAATATCCAATGGGAAAAATACAGTCTCTTCAACAAATGATGTTGGGAAAGTGGATCACAACATGCAAAAGAATGAAATTGGACCACTTTCTTGCACCATACACAAAAAATTAAATTAAAAAATGGATGAAATACCTAAATATGAGACAGAAAATTATAAAAATCCTTGGAAAGAACATAAGCAGTAACCTCTTTGACATTGGCCATAACAACTTATTACTAGGTGTGTTTCCTGAGGCAAGGGAAACAATAGCTTGTATACAAGATATTGGGACTTCATCAAGATTAAAAACCTTCCGCACAACAAAGGAAACAATCAACAAAACTGAAAGGCAACCTATGGAGTGGAGGAAGATATTAACCAGTGACATATCTGATAAAGGGTTAGTATCCAAGTTATATAAAGAATTGATAAAACTCAACACCCCAAAAATGAATAATCTAATTAAAATGCAGTCAAAAGGCATGAATAGACTTTTTTTTTTTTCCAAAGAAGACATACGGATGACTAACAGACAAATGAAAAGATGCTCAACATCACTCATCTTCAGAGACATACAAATCAAAACTATCATGAGGGCCACCTGGGTGCTTCAGTCAGTTATGTCTGACTCTCAATTTTGGCTCATGTCATGTTGGCTCATGTCATGATGTCTGCATGATGTCTCATGTCATGATGGAGCCCTGCATTGGGCTCCACACTCAGTGTGAATTCTGCTTGCCCCCCTCCCTCTCCTCTTCTCTCTCTCTAATAAATAAATAAAACCTTAAAAAATGAGATATCACCTCACACCTGTCAGAGTGTCTAAAATTAACAACACAGGAAACAGCAGATTTGAGCAAGAATGCAGAGAAAAGGGAACACTCTTACACTTTTGGTGGTAATGTGAATTGGTGAAGTAACTCTGGCAAACTATATAGAGGTTCCTCAAAAACTGAAAAATTGAACTACCTTATGACCCATCAAATGCACCCATTGATTTAAAAAAATACTGATTCAAAGGGACACATGCACCCTGATGTTTATAGCAGCATTAGCACCAATTGCCAAATATAAAAAGAGCCTAAATGTCCATTGATTAACAAATGGGTGAAGAAGTGGAATGTATATACATTAGAATATCAGCCATTAAAAAGAATGAAATCTTCCTATTTGTGATGATATGGATAGAGATAAAGTGTATTATGCTAAGAGAAATAAGTCAGTCAGAGAAAGATAAATACCATATCATTTCACTCTTATGTGGAATTTAAGAAAAAAAATAAAGAATGAACATGGGGGGAAAGAATAGAGGCTAACCAGGAACCAGACTCGTTTTATTTTATTTTATTTTTTTTTTTTTACTTTTTCAGTGTAAAAGTATTCATTATTTTGCACCACACACAGTGTTCCATGTAATCCGTGCCCTCTCCAATGCCCACCACATGGATCCCCCAACCTCCCATCTCGCGGCCCTTCAAAATCCTCAGATTGGTTTTCAGAGTCCATAGTCTCTCATGGTTCACCTCCCCTTCCAATTTCCCTCAACACCCTTCTCCTCTCCATCTCCCCTTCTCCTCCATGCTATTTGTTATGCTCCACAAATAAGTGAAACCATACAATAATTGACCTTCGCTTGACTTACTTTACTCAGCAAAATCTCTTCCAGTCCTGTCCATGTTGAACAAAAGTTGGGTATTCATCTTTTCTGATGGAGGCATAATACTCCATAGTGTATATGGACCACATCATCCTTATCCATTTTTCCGTTGAAGGGCATCTTGATTCTTTCCACAGTTTGGGGACCGTGGCCATTGCTGCTATAAACATTGGGGTACACCAACTTGCATTCCCACCAACAGTGGAAGAGGGTTCCCCTTTCTCCACATATTCTCCAACACATGTTGTTTCCTGTCTTGCTAATTTTGGCCATTCTAACTGGTGTAAGATGGTATCTCAATGTGGTTTTAATTTGAAACTCCCTGAGAGCTAGTGATGATGAACATTTTTTCATGTGTCTGATAGGCATTTGTATGTGTTCACTGGAGAAGTGTCTGTTTATACCTTATGCCCATTTTTTTAGCATGATTGTCTGTTTTGTGTGTGTTGAGTTTGAGAAGTTATTTATAGATCCTGGATATCAAATTTTTGTCTGTACTATCATTTGAAAATATCTTCTCCCATTCCATGGGTTGCCTCTTTGTTTTTTTGATGGTTTCCTTTGCTGTGCAGAAGCTTTTGATCTTGATGAAGACCCAAAAGTTCATCTTCACTTTTGTTTCCTTTGCCTTTGGAGACATACCTTGAAAGAAGTTGCTGTGCCTGATATCGAAGAGGTTACTGCCTATGTTGTCCTCTAGGATTCTGATGGATCCTGTCTCACGTTGAGGTCTTTTATAAATTTTGAGTTTACCTTTGTGTATGGTGTAAGAGAATGGTCGAGATTCATTCTTCTACATATAGCTGTCTAGTATTCCCAGCACCATTTATTGAAGAGACTGTCTTTTTTCCACTGTATATTTTTTCCAGTCTTGTCGAAGATTAATTGACCATAGAGTTGAGGGTCCATATCGGGACTCTCTACTCTGTTCCACTGGTCTATGTGTCTGTTTTTATGCCAGTACCATGCTGTCTTGGTGATCACAGCTTTTTAGTAAAGCTTGAAATAAAGTAACGTGATGCCCCCAGTTTTATTTTTGTTTTTCAACATTTCCTTAGCGATTCGGGGTCTCTTCTGATTCCATACAAATCTTAGGATTATTTGCTCTAGCTCTTTGAAGAATGCCGGGGGAATTTTGATCGGAATGGCATTAAAAGTATAGATTGCTCTAGGCAGTATAGACATTTTAACAATGTTTATTCTTCCGATCCAAGAGCATGGAATGGTCCTCCATCTTTTTGTGTCTTCTTCATTTTCTTTCATGAGTGTTCTATACTTCCTTGAGTACAGTTCCTTTACCTCTTTGGTTAGGTTTATTTCCAGGTATCTTATGGTTCTTGGTGCTATAGTAAATGGAATCGATTCTCTAATTTCCCTTTCTGTATTTTCATTGTTAGTGTTTAAGAAAGCCACTGATTTCTGTACATTCACTTTGTATCCTGCCATTTTGCTGAATTGCTGTATGAGTTCTAGTAGTTTGGGGGTGGAGTTCTTTGGGATTTCCATATAAAGAATCATGTCATCTGCAAAGATAGAGAGTTTGACTTCTTCATTATCAATTTTGATACATTTTATTTCTCTCTGTTGTCTGATTGCTGTTGCTAGGACTTCTAATACTATGTTGAACAAGAGTGGTGAGAGTGGGCATCCTTGTCATGTTCCTGATTTCAACAGGAAGGCTGTAAGCTTTTTCCCATTGAGAATGATATTTGCTGTGGGTGTTTCATAGATAGATTTTCTATGAAGTTCAGGAATGTTCCCTCTATCCCTATACTTTGAAGCATTTAAATCATGAACGGATGCTGGATTTTGTCAAATGCTTTTTCTGAATCAACTGAGAGGACCATGTGGTTCTTCTCTCTTCTCTTATTGATTTGTTCTATCACATTGATTAATCTGTGAATGTTGAACCATCATTGGATCCCAGGGATGAATCCCACCTGGTCATGGTGGATAATCTTTTTAATGTGCTGTTGGATTCTGTTTGCTAGGATCTGTTGAGAATCTTAGCATTCATATTCATCAGTGATATTGGTCTGAAATTCTCCTTTTTGGTAGGGTCTTTGCCTGGTTTGGGGATCTGGGTAATGCTGGCTTCATAGAAAGAGTCAGGAAGCTTTCCTTCTGCTTCAATTTTTTGAAACAGCTTCAGGTCAATAGGTGTTATTTCTCCTTTGAAAGTTTGGTATAATTCTCCAGGGAATCCATCAGGTACGGGGCTCTTGTTTTGGGGGAGGTTTTTGATCACTGCTTCAATCTCATTACTAGATATCGGTCTTTTCAGGTTGTCAATTTCTTCCTGGCTAAATTTTGGGGTTTTATAGTTTTCCAGGAATGCATCCATCTCATCTAGGTTCCTTAGCTTATTGGCATACAACTGTTGATAATAACTTCTAATGATTTTTTCTACTTCCTTGGTGTTAGTTGTGATCTTTCCCTTTTCAATCATAATTTTATGAATTTGGGCTATCTCTCTTTTCTTTTGGACTGGTGTGGCCAGTGGTTTATCGATCTTATTTATTCCTTCAAAAAACCACCTTCTAGTTTCATTGATATGTTCTACTGTATCTCTGGTTTCTATGTCATACATCTCAGCTCTAATCTTGATGATTTCCCTTCTTATGGGTGGAGTTGGTTTGATTTGTTTTTGATTCTCCAGTTCTGTAAGGTGTAGAGACAGCTGGTGTGTTCTGGATTTATCAAATTTTTTGAGGGAGGCTTGGATGGCTATGTATTTCCCCTTTCGGACCACCTTTGCTGTATCCCATAGGTTTTGGACCGAAGTGTCTTCATTCTCACTGGTTTCCATGAATTGTTTCAGTTCTTCGTTGATCTCCTGGTTGATCCAAGCATTCTTAAGCAAGGTGATCCTTAGCTTCCAGGTGTATGAGTTCCTTCCAAACTTTTCCTTGTGATTGGGCTCCAGTTTCAAAGCATTGTGATCTGAGAATATTCAGGGAATAATCTCAGACTTTTGGAATCGGTTGAGTGCTGATTTGTAACCCAGTATGTGTTCTATTCTGGAGAAGGTTCCATGGGCACTTGAGAAGAATGAGTATTCTGATGTTTTAGGGTGGAATGTTCTGTATATATCTATGAGGTCCATCTTGTCCAGTGTGTCATTCAATGCTCTCATTTCTTTTTTGATTTTCAGCTTCGATGATATGTCTATTTCTGAGAGAGGCATGTTAAGATCTCCTACGATCAGTGTATTCATATCAATATGACTCTTTATCTTGATTAACAGTTTTCTTATGTCATTGGCTGCTCCCATATTGGGTGCATAGATATTTAAAATTCTTAGATCATCTTGGTGGATAGTCCCTTTAAGAATTATGTAGTGTCCTCCTGTATCTCTGACTATAGTCTTTAGTTTAAAATCTAATTTATCGATGGGAGGGACAAGATGGCGGGGTACTAGGAAGAGGCGTCTTTTCAGCTGGTACCCCAAAGTGAGCTGATTACCTACCAAAGAACTCTGATCACCCATGAAATCAGCCTGAGATCAGAATTATACACGTCTGGATCTCTACAGGGGCAGAAGACGCCAGTGAGCAGGTAAAGCGGAATGGGAACAGCGGACTGATATCGGAAGATAAACAAAAGGGGGAGGGAGCCACCAGAGGCGACCGGTGGGAAAGTAATACCCCGATAAGAGCGAGAGCGCCCTGCGTCTGGGGACCAGCATTAACTCGGAGACTGGTTGAAAGCACTCCAAAAGAGAAAAGGATCGCGGGGGCGGCTAGGGACAGGGGCTTGAGTCCCCGGTCCCAGACGGCCTCCCCAGCGCGGAGACAGAGAGAGTGCGGCGGAGAAACCGGCTCCTGGTCCCTAAGCCGCCAGCGTGCCCCAGAGCGCGGGGTTCCGGCTCCTGTGAGGGGATGGGAGCCGGTCTGCAGAACGCGCGCTAGCCCTACCACAAAGCTTGAGATGCGCGTGCACGTCGCTCCAGCTCTCCTGGGTTTCTAAGGCCCTGGGGCGCTTCTTGACCCGGGCCATTGTTTCAAAGTCTAAGCCGCGCGCCCGCGAAACTCTTCCCCGGACAGAGGCGCGCAAAAGCCCAGCCTGCGGCTTACGGACCAGCGCCCCGTTCTCAGTGCCCCAGAGGCGCGCCCGACCCACAGCCGCCTCTGAAAAGAGGTGCGCGCAAGCCGGGCACTCCCAGCCCCGGCCAGCGGCAAAATCTCAGTGTGCGATCGCTGCTTGGAACCTCTCTGGCGGTCAGGAGCTCCCAGACAGCCGCCACTGCCTTGGCTTTGGGGACGAGCAAAAGATCCTGCGCCCCCAGGGTCTTTAACTTGGAACCTGCACTGCCAGCGTCCAAGGGGGAATTTATTCAGCTTCTGCACCCAGACTGAGGCTTCTGAGACGGAGATCAGGAAGTGTTCCAGGGTGCACCTTGACTGCACCAGAGTTGATACATCCAGCTACATCTGTTCAGTCTTCTCCCACCAAAATGACTAGGAGGAGGAATGCCCAACAGAAGAAAAATACAGAGGATGGACCTTCTGCAACAGAGCTAACGGCTATCAACATAGACAATATGTCGGAAAGAGAATTCAGGCTAACAATTATCCAGGCAATAGCTAGGTTGGAGAAAGCCATGGATGACCAAACAGAATTGATTAGAGCCGAACTGAAAGCGACCAGACAGGCTGTTCACAATGTTAGGGCGGAGCTTAAAGCTACCAGGGAGGAGGTCCACAATGCTCTCAATGAGTTCCAATCCAATCTAAACTCTCTCAAAGCTAGGGTAACTGAGACAGAAGATAGAATTAGTGATCTGGAAGACAAACAGATAGAGAGAAAGGATCAGGAGGAAGCCTGGAACAAACAGCTTAGATCCCACGAAAGCAGAATTAGGGAAATAAGTGATGCCATGAAGCGTTCCAACGTCAGAATTATTGGAATTCCCGAAGGGGAGGAGAAAGAAAGAAGTCTAGAAGATGTCGTGGAACAAGTCCTTCATGAAAACTTTCCGAATCTCGCGAATGAAACCAGCGTTCATGTACTAGAGGCTGAACGGTCTCCACCCAAGATTATACACTCCAAAAAAACATCACGACACCTGATAGTCAAATTGAGAAATTATAATTGTAGGTATAATCTCTTGAAAGCTGCCAGGGCAAAGAGGCTCCTCACTTACAGAGGGAAGCCCATCAGAATAACGTCAGACCTGTCCACAGAGACCTGGCAAGCCAGAAGAGGCTGGCAAGATATATTCAGGGCACTAAATGAGAAGAACATGCAGCCAAGAATACTTTATCCAGCAAGACTGACATTCAAAATGGATGGAGAGATAAAGAGTTTCCAAGACCGGCAAGACTTAAAAGACTATGCAACCACCAAGCCGATACTGCAGGAAATATTAAGGGGGGTTCTATAAAAGAGGAAAAATCCCAAGAATAGCATTGAACAGAAATATAGAGACAGTCTACAGGAAGAAAGACTTCAAAGGTAACTCGATGTCAATAAAAACGTATCTATCAATAATCACTCTCAATGTGAATGGCCTAAATGCACCCATAAAACGGCACAGGGTTGCAGATTGGATAAAACGACAGGACCCATCCATATGCTGTCTACAAGAGACCCATTTTGAACCTAAAGATACACGCAGACTGAAAGTGAAGGGGTGGAGAAGCATCTTTCATGCCAATGGGCCTCAAAAGAAGGCTGGGGTAGCGATTCTCATATCAGATAAATTAGACTTCAAACTAAAGACTGTAGTCAGAGATACAGAAGGACACTACATAATCCTTAAAGGGACTATCCACCAAGATGATCTAACAATTGTAAATATCTATGCTCCCAATATGGGAGCAGCCAATTACTTAAGAAAACTGTTAATCAAGATAAAGAGTCATATTGATATGAATACACTAATCGTAGGTGATCTTAACACGCCTCTTTCAGAATTAGACAGATCATCGAAGCAGAAAATCAATAAAGAAACAAGAGCATTGAATGACACATTGGACCAGATGGACCTCATAGATATATACAGAACATTCCACCCTAAAACAGCAGAATACTCATTCTTCTCAAGTGCACACGGAACCTTCTCCAGAATAGACCACATACTGGGTCACAAATCAGGACTCAGCCGATACCAAAAGACTGAGATTATTCCCTGCATATTCTCAGATCACAATGCTTTGAAACTGGAGCTCAATCACAAGGAAAAGTTCCGAAGGAACTCAAACACCTGGAAGCTAAAGACCACCTTGCTTAAGAATGCTTGGATCAACCAGGAGATCAAAGAAGAACTGAAACAATTCATGGAAACCAATGAGAATGAAGACACTTCGGTCCAAAACCTATGGGATACAGCAAAGGCGGTCCTAAGGGGAAAATATATAGCCATCCAAGCCTTGCTCAAAAAAATTGAAAAATCCAGAACACACCAGCTGTCTCTACACCTTAAAGAACTGGAGGATCAACAACAAATCAAACCAACTCCACGCATAAGAAGGGAAATCATCAAGATTAGAGCTGAGATCAATGAGGGAGAAACCAGAGATACAGTATAACGTATCAATGAAACTAGAAGCTGGTTTTTTGAAAGAATCAATAAGATCGATAAGCCACTGGCTACACTAATCCAAAAGAAAAGAGAGAAATCCCAAATTCATAAAATTATGAATGAAAGGGGAGAGATCACAACTAACACCAAGGAAGTAGAAACAATCATCAGAAGTTACTACGAACAGTTATATGCCAATAAGCTTAGCAACCTAGATGAAATGGATGCATTCCTGGAAAAATATAAACTACCAAAATTGAACCAGGAAGAAATCGACAACCTGAATAGACCGATATCTAATAACGAGATTGAAGCAGTGATCAAAAATCTCCCAAAAAACAAGAGCCCAGGACCTGACGGATTCCCTGGGGAATTCTATCAAACCTTCCAAGAAGAAATAACACCTATTCTCCTGAAGCTGTTTCAAAAAATTGAAGCAGAAGGAAAACTTCCAGACTCTTTCTATGAAGCCAGCATTACCCTGATCCCCAAACCAGGCAAGGACCATACCAAAAAGGAGAATTTCAGACCAATATCACTGATGAATATGGATGCTAAGATTCTCAACAAGATCCTAGCCAACAGGATCCAACAACACATTAAAAAGATTATCCACCATGATCAGGTGGGATTCATCCCTGGGCTACAAGGATGGTTCAACATTCGTAAATCAATCAATGTGATACAACAAATTAATATGAGAAGAGAGAAGAACCACATGGTCCTCTCAATTGATGCAGAAAAAGCATTTGACAAAATCCAACATCCGTTCCTGATTAAAACGCTTCAAAGTATAGGGATAGAAGGAACATTCCTGAACCTCATCAAATCTATCTATGAAAGACCCACAGCAAATATCATCCTCAATGGGAAAAAGCTTGCAGCCTTCCCGTTGAGATCAGGAACAAGACAAGGATGCCCACTTTCACCACTCTTGTTCAACATAGTATTAGAAGTCCTAGCAACAGCAATCAGACAACAGAGAGAAATAAAAGGTATCCAAATTGGTAATGAAGAAGTCAAACTCTCTCTCTTCGCAGATGACATGATTCTTTATATGGAAAACCCAAAAGACTCCACCCCCAAACTACTAGAACTCATACAGCAATTCAGCAGCGTGGCAGGATACAAAGTCAATGTGCAGAAATCAGTGGCTTTCTTATACACTAACAAGGAAAATACAGAAAGGGAAATTAGAGAATCGATTCCATTTACTATAGCACCAAGAACCATAAGATACCTGGGAATAAACCTAACTAAAGAGGTAAAGGATCTATACTTGAGGAACTATAGAACACTCATGAAAGAAATTGAAGAAGACACAAAAAGATGGAAGACCATTCCATGCTCTTGGATCGGAAGAATAAACATCGTTAAAATGTCTATACTGCCTAGAGCAATCTATACTTTTAATGCCATTCCGATCAAAATTCCACCGGCATTCTTCAAAGAGCTGGAGCAAATAATCCAAAAATTTGTATGGAATCAGAAGAGACCCCGAATCGCTAAGGAAACGTTGAAAAACAAAAATAAAGCTGGCGGCATCACCTTACCTGATTTCAAGCTTTATTACAAAGCTGTGATCACCAGGACAGCATGGTACTGGCATAAAAACAGACACATAGACCAGTGGAACAGAGTAGAGAGCCCTGATATGGACCCTCAACTCTATGGTCAATTAATCTTCGACAAAACAGGAAAAAATATACAGTGGAAAAAAGACAGTCTCTTCAATAAATGGTGCTGGGAAAGCTGGACAGCTATATGTAGAAGAATGAAACTCGACCATTCTCTTACACCGTACACAAAGATCAACTCAAAATGGATAAAAGACCTCAACGTGAGACAGGAATCTATCAGAATCTTAGAGGAGAACATAGGCAGTAATCTCTTCGATATCAGCCACAGCAACTTCTTTCAAGATACGTCTCCAAAGGCAAAGGAAACAAAAGCGAAAATAGACTTCTGGGACTTCATCAAAATCAAAAGCTTCTGCACAGCAAAGGAAACAGTCAAAAAAACAAAGAGGCAACCCACGGAATGGGAGAAGATATTTGCAAATGACAGTACAGACAAAAGGTTGATATCCAGGATCTATAATGAACTCCTCAAACTCAACCCACACGAAACAGACAAACACATCAAAAAATGGGCAGAAGATATGAACAGACACTTCTCCAATCAAGAAATACAAATGGCTATCAGACACATGAAAAAATGCTCATCATCATTAGCCCTCAGGGAGATTCAAATTAAAACCACATTGAGATATCACCTTACACCAGTTAGAATGGCCAAAATTAACAAAACAGGAAACAACATGTGTTGGAGAGGATGTGGAGAAAGGGGAACCCTCTTCCACTGTTGGTGGGAATGCAAGTTGGTGCAGCCTCTTTGGAGAACAGTGTGGAGATTCCTCAAGAAATTAAAAATAGAGCTTCCCTACGACCCTGCAATTGCACTCCTGGGTATTTACCCCAAAGATACAGATGTCGTGAAAAGAAGGGCCATCTGTACCCCAATGTTTATAGCAGCAATGGCCACAGTCGCCAAACTATGGAAAGAACCAAGATGCCCTTCAACGGATGAATGGATAAGGAAGATGTGGTCCATATACACTATGGAGTATTATGCCTCCATCAGAAAGGACGAATATCCAACTTTTGTAGCAACATGGACGGGACTGGAAGAGATTATGCTGAGTGAAATCAGTCAAGCAGAGAGAGTCAATTATCATATGGTTTCACTCATTTGTGGAGCATAACCAATAGCATGGAGGACAAGGGGCGTTAGAGAGTAGTAGGGAACTTGGGTAAATTGGAAGGGGAGGTGAACCATGAGAGACTATGGACTCTGAAAAACAGTCTGAGGGGTTTGAAGTGGCGGGGGGGTGGGAGGTTGGGGTACCAGGTGGTGGGTATTATAGAGGGCACAGCTTGCATGGAGCACTGGGTGTGGTGAAAAAATAATGAATACTGTTTTTCTGAAAATAAATAAATTGGGGAAAAAAAAAATAAAATCTAATTTATCTGATATGAGAATCGCTACCCCAGCCTTCTTTTGAGGCCCATTGGCATGAAGAATGCTTCTTTATCCCTTCACTTTCTGTCTGGGTGTATCTATAGGTTCAAAATGGGTCTCTTATAGACAACATATGGATGGGTCCTGTCATTTTATCCAATCTGCAACCCTGTGCCATTTTATGGGCACATTTAGGCCATTCACATTGAGAGTGATTATTGATAGATACGTTTTTATTGACATCGTGGTACCTTTGAAGTATTTATTTCTGTAGATTGTCTCTATATTTCTGTTCAATGCTATTCTTAAGATTTTCCTTTTATATAGTACCCCCCTTAATATTTCCTGCAGTGTTGGCTTGGTGGTTGCATAGTCTTTTAAGCCTTGCCTGTCTTGGAAACTCTTTATCTCTCCATCCATTTTGACTCTCAGTCATGCTGGATAAAGTATTCTTGGCTGCATGTTCTTCTCATTTAGTGCCTTGAATATATCTTGCCAGTCCTTTCTGGCTTGCCAGGTCTCTGTGGACTGGTCTGACATTATTCTGATGGGCTTTCCTCTAAGTAAGGAGCCTCTTTGTCTTAGTGGCTTTCAAGAGATTATATCTACAATTATAATTCCTCAATTTGTCTATCAGGTGCCTTGATATTTTTCTGGAATGTATAATCTTGTGTGGAAACTGTTCAGCCTCTAGTAAATGAATGCTGGTTCTATTCACGAGATGGGAAAAGTCATGAAGAACTTGTACCAATATGTCTTCTAGACTTCTTTCTTTCTCCTCTCCTTCAGGGATTCCAATAATTTTGACGTTGGAACGTTTCATGGAATCATTTATTTCCTGATTCTGTTTTTGTGGCTTCTAAGCTGTTTGTTCCAGGCTTCCTCCTGATCCTTCCTCTCTATCTGTTTGTCCTCCAGATCACTAATTCTATCTTCTGTCTCATTTACTCTAGGTTTGAGAGAATTTAGGTTAGATTGAAACTCATTGAGAGCTTTGTGAACCTCTTCCCTGGTAGCTTTCAGCTCAGCCCTAACATTGTGAACATCATCCCTGGTCGCTTTCAGTTCGGCCCTAATCAATACTGTTTGGTCATCCATGGCTTTCTCCAACCTAGCTATTGCCTGGATAATTGTTAGCCTGAATTCTCTTTCTGACATATTGTCTATGTTGATAGCCATTAGCTCTGTTGCAGAAGGCTCATCCTCTGTATTTTTCTTGTTGGGCATTCCTCCTCCTAGTCATTTTGGTGAGAGATGACTGAACAGATGTAGCTGGATGTATCAACCGTGGTGCACTCAAGGTGCACCCTGGAACGCTTCTGAGCAATCAGGATTTCGCACCCAAACCAGAGAAAAAAAAAGAAAAAGAAAAAGAAAAAAAAAGAGAGAGCGAGAAAGACAGGAAAAAAGAGAAGATAAAAGAGAAGGTTCAGGGGGGCTGGGACAAGATGGCGGGGTAGTGGAAGAGGCGCCTTTTCAGCCGTACCCCAAAGTGAGCTGATTACCTAACAAAGAACTCCGATCACCCATGAAATCAGCCTGAGATCAGAATTATACACGTCTGGATCTCTACAGGGGCAGAAGACGCCAGTAGGCAGGTAAAGCAGAATGGGAACTGCAGACTGATATCGGAAGATAAACAAAAGGGGGAGGAAGCCACCAGAGGCGAATGGTGGGAAAGTAATACCCCAATACGAGCGAGAGTGCCCTGCCTCTGGGGACCAGCATTAACTTGGAGACTGGTTGAAAGCACTCCAAAAGAGCAAAGGATTGCGGGGGGAAATTGTGGGAATCGGGGCGGCTAGGGACAGCGGCTTAAGTCCCCGGTCCCAGACAGCCTCCCCGGCGCTGAGGCAGAGAGAGTGCAGTGGAGAAACCGCTCTTCATCCCTAAGCCACCAGCACACCCAAGAATGGGTGGGTTCTGGCTCCTGTGAGGGGATGGGAGCCACGCCGATCTGCAGAACGCGCGCTAGCCCTACCACAAAGCTCGAGATTCGCGCACGTCCCTCATGCTCCCCTGAGTTACAAAGGCCTGGCCGGCACTCTTTGACCTGTGCCATTGTTTCAAAACCTAAGCCGCACGCCTGAAACTCTTCCCCTGACAGAGGCGCGCAAAAGCCCAGCCTGGGGCTTACGGACCAGCGCGCTGTTCTCAGTGCCCCAGACGCGCGCCTGACCCACAGCCGCCTCTGAAAAGAGGTGCGCGCAAGCCGGGCACTCCCAGCCCGGGCCCGCGGCAAAATCTCAGTGTGCAACTGCTGCTTGGAACCTATCTGGTGGTCGGGAGCTCCCAGACAGCCGCCAGTGCCTTGGCTTTGGGTACGAGCAAAAGATCCTGCGCTCCCAGGGTCTGCAACTTGGAACCTGCTCCTCCAGCAGCCAAGGGGGAATTTATTCAGCTACTGCACCCAGACTGAGGCTTCTCTCTGAGAGGGAGATCAGGGTGCGGTTTGATTTCTTCTAATACAACAAAAACCATCAAAGGCGGTCAAGGTGAGAGGAAAAAAAGTGAACAAGCATAAAAACCGCTTTTTATGCCTGAAAGCCTGAAAAAAAAACAGTTTCCCCAGAGCCCACCCCCTTGAGGGGGGCGGGAGGACTCAACTCAGGAAACATCATTGACTGACAACCCACGTGGCAGGCCCCTCCGCAGAAAACAAACCAAGAAAGAAAAAAAAAAAAAAGGACTACAAGAGAACAACCAATACTTCATAGGAAAACTTGTATTGTTCACTAGTTTCCACTATTCCGATTCATATTTTTTTTACACATAGTTAATTTTTTTAACCTATTTACCATCACAGCGAGCTGTACAGTACATCAAATTCCATAATACCTTTCTAACCTGAACTTTTTGATACATACACCTATGTTTTTCTTTTGCATTTTTATTTTTTGAATTCCTTTTTTAAAATTTTAGTTTAGTTTAGTCTAGTATATTCCTTTTTATTTTTATCCTCTAATATTCATATAGAGTTAACTTCAAAGTAATCCCCTTTCCCCAATCAATACTACCCCTATAGGTAACCCAATTTTTAATCCCCTTTATCTTAGGAAAGTTGAGTCCTTTAACAAAGATATCAAGATACATCCAGGAAGAATCAAAACAACCTTCCTCGCACACACTGAGAATTTATAAGAACTCTCCCATCATCTTTCACCAGTGTTTCTGTGTTTTTTGTGTTTGTCCTGATAGCATATAAATTTTATACTTGTGGTTCTTTTTGACGAGCTTCTTTCTTTACTTGCATATATATATATTTTTTTTTCTCTTGCCATATACTTGTATCAGAATTTTTATCTCTTTGTGTTTGTTTACTTCATAAATATTACCTTGGGGCACATCTGGGCTGAAACTTCTTTTTCATATTCCCTTTCTTTCCTCTCTCTCTCTCTCTCTTTTTTTTCTTTTTCTTCTTCTTCTTTTCTTTTTTTTCTTTATCTTTTTCTTTTCTTTTGTCTCTCGTTTGGGTGGGGAATCCTGATTGCTCAGAAGTGTTCCAGGGTGCACCTTGACTGCACCAGAGTTGATATATCCAGCTACATCTGTTCAGTCATCTCCCACCAAAATGACTAGGAGGAGAAATGCCCAACAGAAGAAAAATACAGAGGATGGACCTTCTGCAACAGAGCTAACGGCTATCAACATAGGCAATATGTCGGAAAGAGAATTCAGGCTAACAATTATCCAGGCAATAGCTAGGTTGGAGAAAGCCATGGATGACCAAACAGAATTGATTAGGGCCGAACTGAAAGCGACCAGACAGGATGTTCACAATGTTAGGGCGGAGCTCAAAGCTACCAGGGAGGAGGTTCACAATGCTCTCAATGAGTTCCAATCTAATCTAAATTCTCTCAAAGCTAGGGTAACTGAGACAGAAGATAGAATTAGTGATCTGGAAGACAAACAGATAGAGAGAAAGGATCAGGAGGAAGCCTGGAACACACAGCTTAGAAACCACGAAAACAGAATCAGGGAAATAAATGATGCCATGAAGCGTTACAACGTCAGAATTATTGGAATCCCTGAAGGAGAGGAGAAAGAAAGAAGTCTAGAAGATATAGTAGAACAAGGCCTTCATGAAAATTTTCCCAATCTCATGAATGGAACCAGCGTTCATGGACTAGAGGCTGAACGGTCTCCACCCAAGATTATACTTTCCAAAAAAACATCATGACACCTGATAGTCAAATTGAGGAATTATAATTGTAGGTATAATCTCTTGAAAGCCTCCAGGGCAAAGAGGCTCCTTACATACAGAGGGAAGCCCATCAGAATAACGTCAGACCTGTCCACAGAGACCTGGCAAGCCAGAAGAGGCTGGCAAGATATATTCAAGGCACTAAATGAGAAGAACATGCAGCCAAGAATACTTTATCCAGCAAGACTAACATTCAAAATGGATGGAGAGATAAAGAGTTTTCAAGACCGGCAAGGTTTAAAAATCTATGCAACCACCAAGCTGACACTGCAGGAAATATTAAGAAGAAAAATTCCAAGAAGAGCATTGAAGAGAAATATAGAGACAGTCTACAGAAAGAAAGACTTCAAAGGTAACTTGATGTCAATAAAAACGTATCTATCAATAATCACTCTCAATGTGAATGGCATAAATGCACCCATAAAACGGCACAGGGTTGCAGATTGGATAAAATGACAGGACCCATCAATATGTTGTCTACAAGAGACCCATTTTGAACCTAAAGATACACACAGACTGAAAGTGAAGGGGTGGAGAAACATCTTTCATGCCAATGGGCCTCAAAAGAAGGCCAGGGTAGTGATTCTCATATCAGATAAATTGGACTTCAAACTAAAGACAGTAGTCAGAGATACAGAAGGACACTAAATAATCCTTAAAGGGACTATCCACCAAGATGATCTAACAATTGTAAATATCTATGCTCCCAATATGGGAGCAGCCAATTACTTAAGAAAACTGTTAATCAAGATAAAGAGTCATATTGATATGAATACATTAATCGTAGGAGATCTTAACTAGCCTCTCTCAGAAATAGACAGATCATCCAAGCAGAAAAACAATAAAGAAACAAGAGCATTGAATGACACACTGGACCAGATGGACCTCTTAGAAAAATACAGAACAATCCACCCTAAAAGAACAGAATACACATTCTTTGCAAGTGTACACGGAACCTTCTCCAGAATAGTCACAAATCAGGACTCAACCGATACCAAAAGACTCAGATGATTCCCTGCATATTCTCAGATCACAATGCTTTGAATCTTGAGCTCAATCACAAGGAAAAGTTCCGAAGGAACTCAAACACTTGGAAGCTAAAGACCACCTTGCTTAAGAATGCTTGGATCAACCAGGAGATCAAAGAAGAACTGAAACAATTCATGAAAACCAATGAGAATGAAGACACTTCGGTCCAAAACCTATGGGATACAGCAAAGGCGGTCCTAAGGGGAAAATACATAGCCATCCAAGCCTCCCTCAAAATAATGGAAAAATCTAGAACACACCAGCTGTCTCTACACCTTAAAGAACTGGAGAATCAACAACAAATCAAACCAACTCCACACATAAGAAGGGAAATCATCAAGATTAGAGCTGAGATCAATGAGGTAGAAACCAGAGATACAGTAGAACATATCAATGAAACTAGAAGCTGGTTTTTTGAAAGAATCAATAAGATCGATAAACCATTGGCCACACTAATCCAAAAGAAAAGAGAGAAAGCCCAAATTCATAAAATTATGAATGAAAAGGGAGAGATCACAACTAACACCAAGGAAGTAGAAACAATCATCAGAAGTTATTATCAACAGTTATATGCCAATAAGCTTAACAACCTAGGTGAAATGGATGCATTCCGGGAAAAATATAAACTACCAACATTGAACCAGGAAGAAATCGACAACCTGAAAAGACCGATATCTAATAACGAGATTGAATCAGTGATCAAAAACCTCCCAAAAAACAAGAGCCCAGGACCTGATGGATTCCCTGGGGAATTCTACCAAACCTTCCAAGAAGAAATAACACCTATTCTCCTGAAGCTCTTTCAAAAAATTGAAGCAGAAGGAAAACTTCCAGACTCTTTCTATTAAGCCAGCATTACCCTGATCCCCAAGCCAGGCAAGGACCCTACCAAAAAGGAGAATTTTAGACCAATATCACTGATGAATATGGATGCTAAGACTCTCAACAAGATCGTAGCCAACAGGATCCAACAGCACATCAAAAAGATTATCCGCCATGATCAGATGGGATTCATCCCTGGGCTACAAGGATGGTTCAACATTCGCAAATCAATCAATGTGATACAACAAATTTATATGAGAAGAGAGAAGAGCCACATGGTCCTCTCAATTGACGCAGAAAAAGCATTTGACAAAATCCAACACCCGTTCCTGATTAAAACTCTTCAAAGTTTAGGGATAGAGGGAACATTCCTGAACCTCATCAAATCTATCTATGAAAGACCCACAGCAAATATCATCCTCAATGGGAAAAAGCTTGCAGCCTTCCCACTGAGATCAGGAACAAGAGAAGGATGCCCACTTTCACCACTCTTGTTCAACATAGTATTAGAAGCCCTAGCAACAGCAATCAGACAACAGAGAGAAATAAAAGGTATCCAAATTGGTAATGAAGAAGTCAAACTCTCTCTCTTCACAGATGACATGATTCTTTATATGGAAAACCCAAAAGACTCCACCCCCAAACTACTAGAACTCATACAGCAATTCAGCAACGTGGCAGGATACAAAGTCAATGTGCAGAAATCAGTGGCTTTCTTATACACTAACAATGAAAATACAGGAAAAGAAATTAGAGAATCGATTCCATTTATTATAGCACCAAGAATCATAAGATACCTGGGAATAAACCTAACCAAAGAGGTAAAGGATCTGTACTTTTTGGAACTATAGAACACTCATGAAAAAATTGAAGAAGACACAAATATATGGAAGACTATTCCATGCTCTTGGATCAGATGAATAAACATTGTTAAAATGTCTATACAGCCTAGAGCAATCTATACTTTTAATGCCATTCCGATCAAAATTCCACCGGCATTCTTCAAAGAGCTGGAGCAAATAATCCTAAAATTTGTATGGAATCAGAAGAGACCCCGAATCACTAAGGAAATGTTGAAAAACAAAAATAAAGCTGGCAGAATCACGTTACTTGATTTCAAGCTTTATTACAAAGCTGTGATCACCAAGACAGTATGGTACTGCCATAAAAACAGACACATAGACCAGTGGAAGAGAGTAGAGAGCCCAGATATGGACCCTCAACTCTATGGTTAATTAATCTTCGACAAAACAGGAAAAAATATACAGTGGAAAAAAGACAGTCTCTTCAATAAATGGTGCTGGGAAAACTGGACAGCTATATGTAGAAGAATGAAACTCGACCATTCTCTTACACCATACACAAAGATCAACTCAAAATGGATAAAAGACCTCAACGTGAGACAGGAGTCCATCAGAATCTTAGAGGAGAACATAGGTAGTAATCTCTTTGATATCAGCCACAGCAACTTCTTTCAAGATATGTCTCCAAAGGCAAAGGAAACAAAAGCGAAAATAAACTTTTGGGACTTCATCAAAATCAAAAGCTTCTGCACAGCAAAGGAAACAGTCAACATAACAAAGAGGCAACCCACGGAATGGGAGAAGATATTTGCAAATGACAGTACAGACAAAAGGTTGATATCCAGGATCTAATATGAACTCCTCAAACTCAACACACGAAACAGGCAAACACATCAAAAAATGCCAGAAGATATGAACAGACACTTCTCCAATCAAGACATACAAATGGCTATCAGACACATGAAAAAATGCTCATCATCATTAGCCCTCAGGGAGATTCAAATTAAAACCACATTGAGATATCACCTTACACCAGTTAGAATGGCCAAAATTAACAAAACAGGAAACAACATGTATTGGAGAGTATGTGGAGAAAGGGGAACCCTCTTCCACTGTTGGTGGGAATGCAAGTTGGTGCAGCCTCTTTGGAGAACAGTGTGGAGATTCCTCAAGAAATTAAAAATAGAGCTTCCCTACGACCCTGCAATTGCACTCCTGGGTATTTACCCCAAAGATACAGATGTCGTGAAAAGAAGGGCCATCTGTACCCCAATGTTTATAGCAGCAATGGCCACAGTCGCCAAACTATGGAAAGAACCAAGATGCCCTTCAACGGATGAATGGATAAGGAAGCACAGCCTTTTTGCAGTCCCCACGCAAGTGCCCTGCTGGGCCATCAGAGTCCGAGTTGTGTCCCGTGCCCTCCCCTGAGAAAGGTGCACACAAATGCCAGCCTGGTGCTCTCGGACCGAAAAGACCAGGCACTCCCAGCCCAGCCCAGGCCAGCTGGAAAATCTCAGTGTGTGATCACTGCTTGGAACTTCTCTGGCAGTCTGGAGCTGCCCAGACAGCCGCCGCTGCCGTAGTTTGGGGTACAAGCAAAAAATCCTGAGTCCCCAGGGACCACGACTGGGAACCTGCTCTGCCAGCAGCCAAGGGGGGATTTATATGGGCTCTGCAGCCAGACTGAGGCTTCTCGCTGAGAGAGTGGTCAGGGTGCAGTTTGCTTTCCTCTAGACCTACAAAAACCATCAAAAGCGGTCAAGGCGAGAGAGAAAAACAAAAGTGAACAAATATAAAAACCTCCAGAGAACAAAAGCCTGAAAAAAATCAGTTTCCTTGAGGGGGGCAGGAGGACTTAGCTGAGAGAACTTCAGGGACTGAAACCCCATGTGGCAGGCCCCTCCCCCAAAAAACCAACCGGGAAAGGAAAAAAAAAAAAAAGACAACAAGAGAACAACCACCACTACTTCATAGTACAATTTTTATTATTAATTCGATCCCACTCTTCTGGCTCATTTTTTTATATAGTTAATTTTTTTATTATTATATAGATAATTTTAGCCTATTTACCATCACAGTGAGATGTCCAGTACATCAAATTCCATAATAACCTTCTAACCTGAACTTTTGATACATACACCTGTTTTCCTTTTGCATTTCTATTTTTTAAATTTATTTCTTTTTAATTTTAGTTTAGTTTAGTTTATTCCTTTTTTTAATTTTTATTTTCTAATATTCATATACAGTTAAACTTCAAGGTAATCCCCTTTCCCTAATCAATGCAACCCCTATAGGTAAACCAATTCCTAATCCCCCTTATCTTAGGAAAGTTGAATCCTTTAACAAAGATATCAAGATACATCCAGGAAGAATCAAAACAAACTTCCTCGCCCACACTGAGAAATTACAAGCACTCTCCCATCTTTTTCTTCCACCAGTATTTCTGTGTTTTTGTGTTTGTCCTGATAGTATATAAATCTTACAAGCAGGGTACTTTTTGACGAGGTTCTTCCTTTATTTGCATATATATATGCAAATATATATATATTTTTTTTTTCTCTTGTCACGTATTTTTATCAGTCTTTTTGTTTGTCTGTGTCTGTTTGTATACTTCATAAATCTTACCTTGGGGCCCATTTGGGCTAAATCTTCTATTTATCTCACCTTTCCTTCCTATCTCTCTCCCTCTCTCTTCTTTTCTTTTCCTTTTCTTTTTCCTAACATTTGGGTGGGGAACCTTGATTCCTCAGAAGCACTCCAGGGTGCACCTTGAATGCACCACAGTCGATACACCCAGCTACACCCCTTCAGCCATCTCTCACCAAAATGACTAGGAGGAGGAATGCCCAACAGAAGAAAAATACAGAGGATGGACCTTCTGCAACAGAGCTAACGGCTATCAACATAGACAATATGTCGGAAAGAGAATTCAGGCTAAAAATTATCCAAGCAATAGCTAGGTTGGAGAAAGTCATGGGTGACCAAAAAAAATTAATTAGGGCTGAACTGAAAACGACCAGAGATCATGTTTTCAATATTAGGGAAGAGCTGAAAGCAACCAAAGATGAGCTTCACAATGCTCTCAATGAGTTCCAATCTAATCTAAATTCTCTCAACGCTAGAGTAACTGAGACAGAAGATATAATTAGTGATCTGGAGGACAAACAGATAGAGAGAAAGGATCAGGAGGAAGCCTGGAACAAACAGCTTAGAAGCCACCAAAACAGAATCAGGGAAATAAATGATGCCATGAAACGTTCCAATGTCAGAATTATTGGAATCCCTGAAGGGGAGGAGAAAGAAAGAAGTCTAGAAGATATAGTGGAACAAGTTCTTCATGAAAAATTTCCAAATCTTGTGAATGGAACCAGCGTTTATGTACTAGAGGCCGAAAGGTTTCGCCCCAATATTAGAGATTCTCGAAAGTCCTCGAGACACCTAATAGTAAGAATGAAGAATTATAATTGTAGGCAGAAACTCTTGAAAGCAGCTAGGACAAAGAAGATCCTTACGTACAGAGGAAAGCCCATCAGAATGACGTCAGACCTGTCCACAGAGACCAGGCAAGCCTGAAAGGGTTGGCAAGATATATTCAGGGCACTGAATGAGAAGAACATGCAGCCAAGAATACTTTATCCACCAATACTGACATTCAAAATGGATGGAGAGATAAAGAATTTCCAGGACCGGCAAGGCTTAAAAGACTATGCAACCACCAAGCCGACACTACAGGAAATATTAAGGGGGCTTCTTTAAAGGAGGAAAAAGCCCAAGAATAGCATTGAACAGAAATATAGAGACAATCTACAGAAAGAAAGACTTCAAAGGTAACATGATGTCAATAGAAACGTATCTATCAATAATCACCCTCAATGTGAATGGCCTAAATGCGCCCATAAAACAGCACAGGGTTGCAGATTGGATAAAACGAAAGGACCCATCCATATGTTGTCTACAAGAGACCCATTTTGAACCTAAAGATACACCCAGACTTAAAGTGAAGGGATGGAGAAGCATCTTTCATGACAATGGGACTCAAAAGAAGGCTGGGGTAGCGATTCTTATATCAGATAAATTAGATTTTAAACTAAAGACTGTAGTCAGAGATCCAGAAGGACACTACATCATTCTTAAAGGGACTATCCACCAAGATGATCTAACAATTGTAAATATCTATGCCCCAATATGGGAGCAGCCAATTACATAAAAAAACAGTTAATCAAGATAAAGAGTCATATTGATATGAATACACTAATCGTTGGAGATCTTAACATGCCTCTCTCAGAAATAGACAGATCATCAAAGCAGAAAAGCAATAAAGAAACAAGAGCATTGAATGACACATTGGACCAGATGGACCTCATAGATATATACAGAACATTCCACCCTAAAACAGCAGAATACTCATTCTTCTCAAGTGCACATGGAACTTTCTCCAGAATAGACCACATACTGGGTAACAAATCAGGACTCAAACAATACCAAAAGACTGAGATTATTCCCTGCACATTCTCAGATCACAATGCTTTGAAACTGGAGCTCAATCACAAGGAAAAGTTCTGAAGGAACTCAAACACCTGGAAGCTAAAGACCACCTTGCTTAAGAATGCTTGGATCAACCAGGAGATCAAAGAAGAACTGAATCAATTCATGAAAACCAATGACAATGAAGACACTTTGACCCAAACCTATGGGATATAGCAAAGATGGTCCAATTGGGGAAATACATAGCCATCCAAGCGTCCATCAAAAAAACTGAAAAATCCAGAATAGACCAGCTGTCTCTACGCCTTAAAGAAATGGAGAATCAACAAAAAATCAAACCAACTCCACACATAAGAATGGAAATAATCAAGATTAGAGTTGAGATTGATGAGGTAGAAACCAGAGATACAGTATAACGTATCAAAGAAACTAGAAGCTGGTTTTTTGAAAGAATCAATAAGATCGATAAATCATTGGCCACACTAATCCAAAAGAAAAGAGAGAAAGCTCAAATACATAAAATTATGAATGAAAAGGGAGAGATCGCAACGAAAACCAAGGAAGTAGAAACAATCATCAGAAGTTATTATGAACAGTTATATGCCAATAAGCTAAGCAACCTAGATGAAATGGATGCATTCCTGGAAAACTATAAACTTCCAAATTGAACCAGGAAGAAATTGACAACCTAAAAACACCAATATCTAGTAACGAGATTGAAGCAGTGATCAAAAACCTCCCAAAAAACAAGAGCCCAGGACCTGATGGATTCCCTGGGGAATTCTACCAAACTTTCAAAGAAGAAATAACGCCTATTCTCCTGAAGCTCTTTCAAAAAATTGAAGCAGAAGGAAAACTTCCAGACTCTTTCTATGAAGCCAGCATTACCCTGATCCTGAAACCAGGCAAAGACCCTACCAAAAAGGAGAATTTCAGACCAATATCACTGATGAATATGGATGCTAAGATTCTCAATAAGATCCTAGCACACTGGATCCAACAGCACATTAAAAAGATTATCCACCATGATCAGGTGGGATTCATCCCTGGGCTCCAAGGATGGTTCAACATTCGCAAATCAATCAATGTGATAGAACAAATTAATAAGAGAAGATAGAAGAACCACATGGTCCTCTCAACTGCTGCAGAAAAAGCATTTGACAAAATCCAGCGTGTGTTCATGATTAAAACATTTCAAAGTATATGGTTAGAGGGAACATTCCTGAACTTCATCAAATCTATCTATGAAAGACCAACAGCAAGTACCATCCTCAATGGGACGATAAAAAGCTTGCATCCTTCCCGTTGAGATCAGGAACACGACAAGGATGCCCACTCTCACCACTCTTGTTCAACATAGTTTTAGAAGTCCTAGCAACAGCAATCAGACAACAAAGAGAAAGAAAAGGTATCCAAATTGGTAATGAAGAAGTCAAACACTCTCTCTTTGCAGATGACATGATTCATTATATGGAAAACCCAAAAGACTCCACCCCCAAACTACTAGAACTCGTACATCAATTCAGCAACGTGGCAGGATACAGAATCAATGTACAGAAATCAGTGGCTTTCTTATACACTAACAATGGAAATACAGAAAGGGAAATTAGAGAATCGATTCCATTTACTATAGCACCAAGAACCATAAGATACCTGGGAATAAACCTAACCAAAGAGGTAAAGGATCTGTACTTGAGGAACTACAGAACACTCATGAAAGAAATTGAAGAAGACACAAAAAGATGGAAGACCATTCCATATTCTTGGATCGGAAGAATAAACATTGTTAAAATGTCTATACTTCCTAGAGCAATCTATACTTTTAATGACCTTTTGATCAAAATTCCACCGGTTATCTTCAAAGAGCTGGAGCAAATAATTCTAAAATTTGTATGGAATCAGAAGAGACCCCGAATCGCTAAGGAAATGTTGAAAAACAAAAATAAAACTGGGGGCATCATGTTACCTGATTTCAAGCTTTACTACAAAGCTGTGATTACCAAGACAGCATGGTACTGGCATAAAAACAGACACATAGACCAGTGGAACAGAGTAGAGAGTCCCGATATGGACCCTCAACTCTATGGCCAAAGAATCTTCGACAAGACAGGAAAAAATATACAGTGGAAAAAAGACAGTCTCTTCAATAAATGATGCTGGGAAAACTGGGCAGCTATATGTAGAAGAAAGAAACTTAACCATTCTCTTACACAGTACACAAAGATAAACTCAAAACGGATAAAAGACCTCAACGTGAGACAGGAATCCATCAGAATCCTAGAGGAGAACATAGGCAGTAACCTCTTCGATATCAGCCACAGCAACTTCTTTCAAGATATGTCTCCAAAGGCTAAGGAATCAAAAGCGAAAATGAATTTTTGGGACTTCATCATAATCAAAAGCTTCTGCACAGCAAAGGGAACAGCCAACAAAACAAAGAGGCAACCCACAGAATGGGAGAAGATATTTGCAAATGGAGGTACAGACAAAAGGTTGATATCCAGGATCTATAATGAACTCCTCAAACTCAACAAATACAAAACAGAAAATCATATCAAAAAAATGGGCATAAGATATGGACAGACACTTCTCCAATGAAGACATACAAATGGCTACCAGACACTTGAAAAAATGTTCATCATCACTAGCCATCAAGGAGATTCAAATTAAAACTACATTGAGGTACCACCTTACACCAGTTAGAATGGCCAAAATTAGCAAGACAGGAAACAACGTGTGCTGGAGAGGATGTGGAGAAAGAAGAACCCTCTTCCACTGTTGGTGGGAATGCAAGTTGGTGCAGCCTCTTTGGAGAACAGTGTGGAGATTCCTCAAGAAATTAAAAATAGAGCTTCCCTATGACCCTGCCATTGCACTCCTGGGTATTTACCCCAAAGATACAGATGTAGTGAAAAGAAGAGCCATCTCTAACCCAATGTTTATAGCAGCAATGGCCACGGTCGCCAAACTGTGGAAAGAACCAAACTGTGGAAAAATGCCCTTCAACGGACAAATGGATAAGGAAGATGTGGTCCATATACACTATGGAGTATTATGCCTCCATCAGAAAGGACGAATACACAACTTTTGTAGCAACATGGATGGGACTGGAAGAGATTATGCTGAGTGAAATAAGTCAAGCAGAGAGAGTCAATTATCATATGGTTTCACTTATTTGTGGAGCATAACAAAAAGCATGGAGGACATGGGGAGTTAGAGAGAAGGGGGTTGGGGTAAATTGGAAGGGGAAGTGAATCATGAGAGACTATGGACTGTGAAAAACAGTCTGAGGGGTTTGAAGTGGTGGTGGGGTGGGAGGTTGGGGTACTAGGTGAAGGGTATTATAGAGGGCATGGAGCACTGGGTGTGGTGAAAAAATAATGATACTCTTATGCTGAAAATAAATAAATTATATATATATATATATATATATATATATAATAAATAAATAAATAATAGAATTTAAAAAAAAAAAAAAAACAAGAACTGTTGAGGAGAGAAATTCACATGTAGGAATACAGGCACAGCCCAAAACATCCATAGGCACTGTGAAAAGAAAGAGAAAATAATGTCTGCTTTAAAAATAGCTTGGGATATGATGTGCTAATTTTGAAATTAATTGTTGAATGTCTAGCTTTTAAAGCACTATGCTAGATTTTTCCCAGCCCTTGATATCAGAGCATGCCTTAAGAAAATATGTAGTCTACTTGAAAAGTTAGATCAAAAATACAAATAACCACACTATAAGGCAGAATATAAGAATTATAAAAATAGAAGGACAAATGAAATGTATTGAGGTTCAGAGATGAAAGAAATAAAACAAAATTAAATGAATCAGTAAAGAATTCCTGAAGGAAATAGTACCTGGGTTAAACTTTGAGTAATTAGTAGGATCTTGACAGGCAGATACAAAGGGAGGGTATTCTTGTCAGAAAGCATTAGCAAAGGTGTTCCTTACGGCATGAGGGAGAGTTACTCAGGTCAGCAAGAGGGAAGAAGAATGTGTCTGTTTTGCAGAATAAGCAGCTCACATTAAAGAGATGTATGCCCAGGTGTTCCACTGGATACCCCCATCATGAACCAGTCTGAGCCAGGTTGGAGCTGAAACCCTGATCCGGAGCCCCCTCAGTTACCCTAAAGTTAACTTAAGCTCATCATAATGTTAATTTTTTAAATCTCCTACTATGGGTGGAGTTTTCCACCTTTTTTTTTAAACATATGGTATATGTACTAGCATGCTGACATGGTAGGCCTGCACAGTTGAACTGAAGTGCCTAAGTAACACAAAATGTGTAAGTTCCTTATTGTATCAAGCTCCTTGCCCCTGTCTCCATAACACACTGAATTAAAGCTTCCTGCACTAACAGTAAGAGCAGACAATGCTTGGAGACCTATCTCTCTGTCATCCTACTTGTGGCAAGTAATAAAAATTCTTTGTTTTCAACACTTCCTTGGTTCTGTTCAATTTAATGCAAACCAAGTGGCAAACCCTTTGAATTCAGTTATAAAAGCATGCAGGTGATACTGTCCAAATAACAGAATGTTCATATAACAGTCCACTTTTACCTGAGGGTGGAGTATTGACTGGAGAGAAAACTAAAAGTTTAGGTTGAGACTATGTTGTTTGAAACTATGTTGATTAGAAAAAGTATATTTTATCTGATATTCAGTATGAAATGATTAATTTTTTAAAAATTCTTTTATTTTTTTTAAGCATAACACTATTCATTGTTTTTGCACCACACCCAGTGCTCCATGCAACCCATGCCCTCTCTAATACCCACCACCTGGTTCCCCCAACCTCCCAACCCCCGCCCCTTCAAAGCCCTCAGATTGTTTTTCAGAGTCCATAGTCTCTCATGGTTCATCTCCCCTTCCAATTTCCCTCAACTCCCTTCTCCTCTCCATCTCCCCTTGTCTTCCATGCTATTTGTTATGCTCCACAAATAAGTGAAACCATATGATAATTGACTCTCTCTGCTTGGCTTATTTCATTCAGCATAATCTCTTCCAGTCCTGCCCATGTTGCTACAAAAGTTGGGTATTCATCCTTTCTGATGGAGGTATAATACTCCATAGTGCATATAAACAACATCTTCCTTATTCATTCATCTGATGAAGGGCATTTTGGTTCTTTCCACAGTTTGGCAATCGTGGCCATTGTTGCTATAAACATTGGGGGTACAGATGGCCCTTCTTTTCACTACGTCTGTATTTTTGGGGTAAATACCCAGGAGTGCAATGGCAGGGTCATAGGGAAGCTCTATTTTTAATTTCTTGAGGAATCTCCACACTGTTCTCCAAAGAGGCTGCACCAACTTGCATTCCCACCAACAGTGTAAGAGGGTTCCCCTTTCTCCACATCCTCTCCAACACACGTTGTTTCCTGTCTTACTAATTTTGGCCATTCTAACTGGTGTAAGGTGGTACCTCAATGTAGTTTTAATTTGAATCTCCTTGATGGCTAGTGATGATGAACATTTTTTCAAGTGTCTGGTAGCCATTTGTATGTCTTCATTGGAGAAGTGTCTGTTTATATCTTCTGCCCATTTTTTTACATGATTGTCTGTTTTGTGTGTGTTGAGTTTGAGAAGTTCTTTGTAGATCCTGGATATCAACCTTTTGTTTGTACTTTCATTTGCAAATATCTTCTCCCATTCCCTGGGTTGCCTCTTTGTTTTGTTGGCTGTTCCCTTTGCTGTGCAGAAGCTTTGGATCTTGATGAAGTCCCAAAAGTTCATTTTCGCTTTTGTTTCCTTTGCCTTTGGAGACATATCTTGAAAGAAGTTGCTGTGGCTGATATCGAAGAGGTTACTGCCTATGTTCTCCTCTAGGATTCTGATGGATTCCTGTCTCACATTGAGGTCTTTTATCCATTTTGAGTTTACCTTTGTGTATGGTGTAAGGGAATGGTCAAGTTACTTTCTTCTACATATAGCTGTCCAATTTTCCCAGCACCATTTATTGAAGAGACTGTCTTTTTTCCAATGTATATTTTTTTCTGTCTTGTCGAAGATTCTTTGACCATAGAGTTGAGGGTCCATATCTGGGGTCCCTACTCTGTTCCACTGGTCTATGTGTCTGTTTTTATACCAGTACCATGCTGTCTTGGTGATCACAGCTTTGTAGTAAAGCTTGAAATCAGGAAACAATCATCAGAAGTTATTATCAATAATTATATGCCAATAAGCTATGCAAACTAGGTGAAATGGATGCATTCCTGGAAAACTATAAACTTCCAAAATTGAACCAGGAAGAAATTGACAACCTAAAAACACCAATATCTAGTAACGAGATTGAAGCAGTGATCAAAAACCTCCCAAAAAACAAGAGCCCAGGACCTGATGGATTCCCTGGGGAATTCTACCAAACTTTCAAAGAAGAAATAATGCCTATTCTCCTGAAGCTCTTTCAAAAAATTGAAGCAGAAGGAAAACTTCCAGACTCTTTCTATGAAGCCAGCATTACCCTGATCCTGAAACCAGGCAAAGACCCTACCAAAAAGGAGAATTTCAGACCAATATCACTGATGAATATGGATGCTAAGATTCTCAATAAGATCCTAGCACACTGGATCCAACAGCACATTAAAAAGATTATCCACCATGACCAGGTGGGATTCATCCCTGGGCTACAAGGATGGTTCAACGTTCACAAATCAATCAATGTGATAGAACAAATTAATAAGAGAAGAGGGAAGAACCATATGGTCCTCGCAATTGATGCAGTAAAAGCAATTGACAAAATCCAGCATTTGTTCATGATTAAAACACTTCAAAGCATAGGGATAGAGGGAACATTCCTGAACTTCATAAAATCTATCTATGAAAGACCCACAGCAAATATCATCCTCAATCGGAAAAGCTTGCATCCTTCCCATTGAGAACAGGAACACGACAAGGATGCCTACCTACTCTTACCATTCTTGTTCAACATAGTATTAGAAGTCCTAGCAACAGCAATCAGACAACAAAGAGAAAGAAAAGGTATCCAAATTCGCAATGAAGAAGTCAAACTCTCTCTCTTCACAGATGACATGATTCTTTATATGGAAAACCCAAAAGACTCCACCCCCAAACTACTAGAACTCATACAGCAATTCAGCAACATGGCAGGATACAAAGTGAATGTACAGAAATCAGTGGCTTTCTTATACACTAACAATGAAAATACAGAAAGGGAAATTAGAGAATCCACTCCATTTACTATAGCACCAAGAACCATAAGATACCTGGGAATAAACCTAACTAAAGAAGTAAAGGATCTGTACTCGAGGAACTACAGAACACTCATGAAAGAAATTGAAGAAGACACAAAAAGTTGGAAGACCATTCCATATTCTTGGATCGGAAGAATAAACATTGTTAAAATGTCTATACTGCCTAGAGCAATCTGTACTTTTAATGCCCTTCTGATCAAAATTCCACTGGTATTTTTCAAAGAGCTGGAGCAAATAATTCTAAAATTTGTATGGAATCAGAAGAGACCCTGAATAGCTAAGGAAATGTTGAAAAACAAAAACAAATCTGGGGGCATCATGTTACCTGATTTCAAGCTTTACTACAATGCTGTGATCACCAGAAACCATTAATTTATTTGAAGGTTGGGGGTGATGCAATGGAGTCATACCTTTGGAAGATTAGTCTAGAATAGGGTTAGTCTAAGACACTGTATGTTTCTCCACATTATTTTCTTAACTAACAATGGACTGCAACTATGCAGACTATACATTCACTTTTCAGTGATAGGAGCAGTTGTTCTTTAGTTCATGACCCTACTGCTATCAGGCAATTTGAATAAGACAGGTTTCAGTATTTTCTGTCTTACTTTCCCACTGAAAAGAGTAGCAAATGAGTCTCTATATGTCCACTGGGAAGAGACAGGATAGAAAGCAGTGCTTAGAGAGATATAGGCAGGCCAATTAGCTGACCCCATGTCTATGACAGAGTTCCCAACACTGGAAAAGTGACTGTGATTTTTGTGGTGCCAAGATAAATGGGACACGTGTTTTTTTTTTCCAATTTATTTATTTTCAGAAAAACAGTATTCATTATTTTTTCATCACACCCAGTGCTCCATGCAAGCCGTGCCCTCTATAATACCCACCACCTGGTACCCCAACCTCCCACCCCCCACCACTTCAAACCCCTCAGATTTTTTTCAGAGTCCATAGTCTCTCGTGGTTCACCTCCCCTTCCAATTTACCCCAACTTCCTTCTCCTCTCTAACACCCCTTGTCCTCCATGCTATTTGTTATGCTCCAGAAATAAGTGAAACCATATGATAATTGACTCTCTCTGCTTGACTTATTTCACTCAGCATAATCTCTTCCAGTCCCGTCCATGTTGCTACAAAAGTTGGCTATTCATCCTTTCTGATGGAGGCGTAATACTCCATAGTGTATATGGGACACATGTTTTTAAAGCCCTGAGAGTCAGTGGGAAAGAGGTGGAACCTCTGGTATGTTCCATCTAAAGAACAAATATGCTAGACCTTCTATCCAGCCTCAAACCTTATGCCCAAGCCAGTCAGAGAAGGGATAACATCACCCCTACCCAATGGGAAATGAAGGGTTGTCTAATAAGCACAGCTGCAGGGACCTTTGTGGACCAAGCCACTGAGGGAGTTTTTTAAATTTTTGATTACATAAAAACCCACTGACATCCCACAACACTGGGGAATTAGAAGACATACCCAATAATGAATGCTATTAAATCTTTTTACAGGACCCCCATAAAGAGGGCTTCAGGTCATATTTAATTTGGCTTAGAAAATAATGGGTTATTTTGTATACCCAGAGTTTGTGAGAGAGTAATATTAATATCTGACCCATTAGCTAGAAAGAGTCTCTGGCTTTGATCTAGAAAATCTGAGTTTTAACAGGTGGTACTAAGTTCCTTACGAAGCACTTTGTTATATGTCTATGATAGTAAATTACACTGGTATTTACATGCTTTGCAGATTGTAATAAGCCCAATTTGTATAACAGCAAGTGTGATCATTTCATTCTCACAGTGGCAGATATCTATAACCAATAACTAACTTTCTTTTTTTGTTAAAATATAAATGATGCAAAATATTACATTAGTTTCAGGTGTACAACACAGTAATTCAACACTTGTATAGACTGTGAAAAGATTTAACTTTCTGACAGAAGAAATAGAGGATTCTACCTGGTTGACCAGTTTTTTATTTCCCTGAATACATCAGAAGAAACTCTACAAAATTACCATTGATTCATCCCACATAAGAAAAAAAAAAACTTACATTTCCAGTGAATTTGCTTATATTCCCGCTCCTTCCATACTTATAGTCAGTGACCACCACTAAAGGAAAACATACACATGCATACACACACACACACACACACACATTTTAGAGGATTCTTATCTCTCATACTTAAATTACTAGGGGGAAATTCTTGCCCTATCATTTCAGCATTGGCAAGGAGCCAATCATTACCTTAGCCCTACAGCACTGCTAGGTTACTTGATTAATGAAAATGATCATCAAATTTGTAACCCTGGGAAGAAATTGAAAAACCTTGGGTCAACAATTTTAGCATAGTTTAAAAACTACTTTCTAGTACCAAATGACTATATTAGCCTGAAAACCATCTATGGGTCTACAGAGTTGTCTGATGTATAGAAAATAACATGCTTATATAGAGAATGCACTCTCTCTTAACATTTCTCTTTCCTCCCTCTATATGCCCTTTAAACCAAATCTCCCTTTTTATCTCCCTCTGTATCCTATAAAAGCCTGAAGTCCCAAATGAAAACTCCTGTCCCATATTATATATTCGTCACAGCCAGTGCTCTCCATAGCCTAATACAATAAAATCAATGCAATAATGTCACTTGTCAGTCTCTGTACATAAAATAAAATGATGCCATCTGTGAGACAAAGTGATGTGCGGTGATGAGTCATCTCTAACTCCTATAAAATAGCCTAGTCAGGCTGGCCTCACAGAGAAAATGATGAAGAGAGGGAAACTGAGAATCCATGCACTAGTGATTCATTTCTTGATTTGTAGAAGTTCTTTTAAACTGTTATGAGCATATCAACTGATAAATCTGTTATACACATATGCAATTTTATTATACCTGTTAAGTATACCTGAATTTTTAAAAAGATTTTATTTTTTTATTTGACAGAGAGAGATCACAATCATGCAGAGAGGCAGGCAGAGAGAAAGGGGGAAGCATGCTCCCCACCTGGACCTAAGTCAAGAATTAGACACTCAATTGACTGAGCCACCCCGGTGCCCCTCAACTCAATCTTAAAAAGAACTTTATAGTAGTCAGTACTGATTTAACACAGAACGAGCTATTGCCTCAGGAAATGATGAAGTTCTTGCTATTGGAAGTACTTAATAAGACACAGTGTGACTATTTTATGGGGTTGTAAGAAGACTTAAGGTTCAGATAAACAAAATGAACTTTAGGGACTGTTATGGACTGAACATTTGTGTCCCCTGATAATTCATATGATGAAACCCTTACACCCAACTTGATAGTGTTAAGTAGGTGGGATCTTTGAGAAGTAGAATTAAATTGGATTAGGTTAGGAGGGTGGGAGCCTTGTGATGGGATCAGAGCCCTTATAAGAAGAGGAACACAAAGAGGTTTCTCTCTCCATGAGCACATACCTTGGAAAGGACACATGTGCACACAGTTAAAAAGAGGCTATCTATCTCCCAGAACTGGGTCCTCTCACTAGACACCAAATCTGCTGGCATCTTGATCTTGGATTTCTCAGCCTCCAAAACTGTGAGGGATAAATATCTGTTGTTTAAGCCACCCAGTCAGTGATATTTTATTAAAGCAACCTGAACAAACTAAGAGGAAACTTTCCACAAGACATTATGTGATCAAAACTACAAGTTCCTCAGAGGCCTAGACTCTCATATAAGTATATATCCTTTTTATCTATATCTGTATCTTGCACGTAACAGGTACTAATTATTTAATCAAGATAGTCCATAAGATCTATACTGGACTAAAACTGTTCATGCTTGAGATAGTTTTTAGAAAAAAGTAACTACATTAACTATATGATTAAAATCCATGCACTTTGAATATTTCACAATGTGAAGTATGATGCATTACTATTCAGAACATTATATTAAAATAGTGTTCACAATTAGTAATAAGGTCATATCAATAACATTAATATTGATAATATTTATATTTACAGTAGTGATTATAAAGCCTTGATGATTTTAAATGGATAAATTATAATAATCAACATTGAATGAATACATTATGCCAGTAAATCAATCAGAAATAAAATGAAACTGAGTGAGTTATATGTGTGACTATGGAAAATTTAAAAAATGTGACATAGAGTTTGCCCAAAAGTAGGACCAATGTAAGAAGTTTTTTTTTTTTAAAGACTTTATTTATTTATTTGACAGACAAAGATCACAAGTAGGCAGAGAGGCAGGCAGAGAGAGAGGGGGAAGCAGGCTCCCCGCTGAGCAGAGAGCCTGATGTGGGGCTCGATCCCAGGACCCTGAGATCATGACCTGAGCCGAAGGCAGAGGCTTAACCCACTGAGCCACCCAGGCGTCCCCAATGTAAGAAGTTTTAACACAACTTAACAGGAATAAGTTTAAAGGAAGTTAAGAAAAATATGCCCAACTAGTCATTCTGGACCTATGAATTGCCAGCTGATGAGATTTCAGAACCATATACTGAGGGTGAGATACCAAAACATCATTATAGAAATAAGACATTCAATTTTGGCTAAGAAAAAAAAAAGTACAGTTTTTGGGCACCTGGGTGGCTCAGTCGTTAAGCTTCTGCCTTTGGCTCAGGTCATGATCCCAGGGTCCTGGGATGAAGCCCCACATCAGGCTACCTGCTCAACGGGAAGCCTGTTCCTCCCTCTCCCACTCCCCCTGCTTGTGTTCCCTCTCTCCCTGTGTCTTTCTCTGTTAAATAAATAAATATATTTTTTTTCTTTTTAAAGAAAAAAAAAAGTACATTTAACTTAGAAACATCTCAGTGTGTAAAAGGTATCTGTAAACTAACCCTGTACTTTATGAAATATACCCATGGAACTGGAACTCCCAGGAAACAAACCACCAACACACAAGGCCAAAATTCCTTCTCTAACCCTTCCTGTCTGCAGAATACGTCATTTTAGTATAACATACTTAGTCAATGTATGAGGGAATAATTTTATGTATGTACAGCAAATGTTGTGTGGGGAACTATATGTGCAAACCGAGACTGAAATATTTGACTAATCTGTTAAAACCCATTCTAATATTTTTATTGGCAGGTCTAAAAGATTCTGGTTCCCTAGGACTAGGGTAAGCTGGAGGCCCTTCACAGGATCAGTTTGAGTTAGAACTGGAGTGTTACCAGGACTGCAAGGCAGCTTAAGGTAGCTTAGGTGGAGGGAGAATTCCAGTTCTTATTAAAAAAAAAAAATATATATATATATAGTTATATATATAGTTATATATATAGTTATAACCAGGAAAATAAGATGACAAAGTCCAAAAGTTTAGGCTATCTATTACTAAGACAATGAAAATGATATAAAAAACTGATAGTGATACAATTCAGGCAAGCAGCTCTCAATTGAAGATGAGAATGACAAAATGATATTAACAACCCATTTTTCTTCTCTGTCAGTTCATGGCCAAGAGGGCAATTCTTGAAGTTAAAGGAGCTAAAAAGGACCAGATATAGGCAAGCTCGAGATTTCACATCATGACATATGTCAGCTGTTTCATTTGACACCTTTTTTCCTTCAATCTATTATATATGCCAAACCATCAATCTACTGGCAATAATACAATGACTACTGTTTATTGAGTTTCTACTATGTGTTGTGTGCTTTACAAAAATTTTTTTTAGAATCCTCACGATTTTTAGCCCAATTTTACAGAAGATGAAATCCAAGAGTTGAAGTAATCAAAGCACTGAAGTACCTTACTCAAGATCAAGTAGCTGGACTAAGTTTTTGTTCTGTTTTGTCTGTTTGTTTTGTTCCATTTTTTCCCTGGGTTCTTTCCACTCTGATTTTGATAAGGAAATGTTCAGAACCTGGATTTTAAAATAATGACCAGATGCTTCACATACACTTTAAATTGGAGAAGTACTATATTAGTCTACATATCATGATATTTCCCTTGTTTCTCTTATTAGTCTCACACACTAATATATGCACACACAGAATGGGGGATGGAAAAGAGGAGGCGGTAAAAGTAACTATCTACCAAAAAAGTAGGAATAGTAATATGCTGTCTTTTCTAACAACCTATGCAAATATTCAATTTGTTTGTAAACTGGACTCAAAGCAGTATATATATATATATGTATATACATATATATATATACATACATTTTATTAGGATTCTAAAATATTTACTAAGTAGAGCATTTTGAATAAAAATAAAACATTGCATATTATAAACAGCTTATAAAAGAGTAAAAAGAAAGAAAAATAGAGGCATAAGTCATATGAAGAAAGCAGAAGTCTGGATTTGCTGTGCTTCACACTTTGATAATATGTACATTAGTAACTACAATTGATTCTTGAATGGTTGTGACCATTAGAAAATCTACCACCTTTTATAACCAAAATACATGATTTTGTACAGCTAGTTTCCCTGAAACTGAAGAAAGGAGGGGCACCATAGGAATTCCTGCTATATACATAAGTTTACCTTTATATTTGGCTGCTAGCAAACTTTATTTCCAGGTACTAGACCACTGCAATCCCAAGTGATATTAGTGAGAGAGAAAACTGAGTGAGAAATAACCTGTGTTTGGTCTCATTTTTCCCTCCTTAATAAATTTTGTCTGTTATATACTCTAATTTCCTTTACTAATGTGTTGCATAGGTAACATTTAAATTAAGTAGACTGGCCCAATTTGAAAATTCTACTTTCAGTAGAGTCTAAACTTAATCCCTGATACTATAGTAATTTAACATACTTAGCATGGATGATTTTCTTTCCTAAGACTAATGAGACTAACACACTACCTCAATGCTTCTCCAACATTTTTGTGCATAGACATCACCTCAGGATCTTGTAAAATTGCAGATTCTGAGTCAGTAGGTCTAGGGTGCATTTCTAACATCCCAGGCAATGCCATTGCTGCTGGTCACTTAACAAAGGCACGGCACCTAATTTAGCCATGGTGAGATGTCTACCATTTCACTCCCCATTTTCATTAAGCCAAACTAAATCATCTTTTGAAAATATAAAAGTAATACTTGTTCATACATTTTTATTACACATAACTTGGAAAACATGAAAAGTAGAAAGACTAAATTAGCACAGTCTCACCACCCAGATACAACTATTATTTATATCTGGCTACATTTCCTTCCAGTCTTTTTTAGATGCACACACATTTAGATTTACAAAATTTCATTTTGATTTGACAGCCATATCATAAACCATATCATACTGCTGCACAGTTTTCTATCAAGGCTCCAAATAATGTATTTTGTCCCAGACATATGTGTCACCCAAAATTTTGAGTGCAATACTACCATCCACAAAGAAAATTTGCAACTGGTTATCTATATACTACTAATGCAGAACACTAACAATTCTATAAAACCTTGAAATGTATACACTATAAACATTATAATAATTTCATAGATACATGTGCAGTGGGAACATAGAGGCAGTACTTCCTCTCCTTAAAACTCTATTTAATTTCTTCTACACATTGCATTTCTTTTTAAACCTGATCTCCAGAGACATCTCTTGGGCCTTTTCCAGTAATTCTCTCATATCCAATGGGACGAGCTTAGAGGGGAATAAGCTGTATCCTGTTTTTATTTTTTTTTTCTCTCTTTCTGCAAAGCTTGCTTGAGCTTCTTGACCTTTTCCTGGCAGGTTGTAGATCAAAGCTGTTTCAACCGATGGGGTGATGGGGCAAGAGTCTGAGACTCCACTCTGCCCAGATGTTCCTATTCATTAACATCAGGTCTATTCAGGCTGTCAGACATGTCGTTATGCCCATGAAAATGAAAAAGTTGGTAGACAGCAGGTACAGGTGTGCTACTAGTCATCTGCATATGATTTGGAAGGGTTACCGTTGTCACTTATGAGTAATGGTAAATGGTATGATAGAAATGGATTATACACAATACTCTATGTTATTTAATATTGATAAGGTACATGTGCCAAAGTGGAAAGGAAAAAATTATACTTAATTTTTTTTTAAAAAGTACTTTTTTGAAATGTTAACACAATGAATGTGTTTCCTATGAAAGCACTGACATGATACAAAATAATTTTTCATATTTTTTAGTTAAAGTAATTAACAAGGTTTTAAACTGAGTGAAATCCTTTAGTGTAAGCGACATGACAAACCCATGCCTATAAACTAATAATCTTATGTTAGTCATTTCTGAGAACATTTCCTATATTTTAGTGCAGAGATTCTCCAAATTAAGTGTGCAATAGCAACACCAAGCTGGCTTGCTAAAACTCATATTGCCCCACCCCTAGAATTTCTGATTCAGTGGGTATAGAATAACACCTGAGAATGTGCATTTCTGAGTTCCCACGTAATACTAATACACCTGGTATGATGTCCACACAAAGAATACTGCTTCAGAGTGATGTAGTAAGTCCCAATGCTTTAGGGGAGTGGTTCAAACCTCAGCAATTCACTTAAGAATCACTTGGGGATTAACGGATTATAGAGGGCATGGATTGCATGGAGCATTGGGTGTGGTGAAAAAATAATGAATACTGTTATGCTGAAAATAAATAAATTAATTTAAAAAAAAGAATCACTTGGGGGCTGGGGTAGGGAGAGGAGCTTAATAAAATGTAGTATTTTGGGCTTCAATGTATAGGATTTATGTAAATAATTCTGATGCAAAAGGTCCTAGTCAACCAGATTCTGATAAATATTGCTTTTAAAAGAATAGTTTTTCACACCTGAAAGATCATTAGAATTACATAAACCAGGGCTTCCCAAACATTAAAGTGCAGACTAATCACCTGGAGACCTAGTTAAAACGCAGATTATGATTCAGTAGACCTAGGGCAGGGCCCAAGAGTCTGCATTTTTAAAAAGCTCCCAGGTGATACCAGAAAGACTATTAAATCATCGATTGACAAATACCATCCCAGAGATTCTTTTTTTTTAAGATTTTTTAAAATTTATTTTCAACATAACAGTATTCATTATTTTCTTACGAATTTTGATACATTTTCTTTCTCTTTGTTGTCTGATTGCTATTGCTAGGACTTCTAATACTATGTTGAACGAGAGTGGTGAGAGTGGGCATCCTTGTCCTGTTCCTGATCTCAACAGGAAGGTTGTGAGCTTTTTCCCATTGAGGATGATATTTGCTGTGGGTCTTTCATAGATGGATTTTCTGAAGTTCAGGAATGTTCCCTCTATCCCTATACTTTGAGGCGTTTTAATCAGGAACGGATGCTGGATTTTGTCAAATGCGTTTTCTGCATCGCTTGAGAGGACCATGTGGTTCTTCTATCTTCTCTAATTAATGTGTTCTATCACATTGATTGATTTGTGAATGTTGAACCATCCTTGTAGCCCAGGGATGAATCCCACCTGGTCATGGTGGATAATCTTTGTAATGTGCTGTTGGATCCTGTTTGCTAGGATCTTGTTGAGAATCTTAGCATCCATATCCATCATTGATATTGGTCTGAAATTCTCCTTTTTGGTAGGGTCTTTGCCTGGTTTGGGGATCAGGGTAATGCTGGCTTCATAGAAGGAGTCTGGAAGTTTTCCTTCTGCTTCATTTTTTTTTCCAATTTATTTATTTTCAGAAAAACAGTATTCATTATTTTTTTTCACCATACCCAGTGCTTCAATTTTTTGAAACAGCTTCAGGAGAATAGGTGTTATTTCGTCTTTGAAAGTTTAGTAGAATTCCCCAGGGAATCCATCAGGTCCTGGGCTCTTGTTTTTTGGGAGGTTTTTGATCACAGCTTCAATCTCGTTACTAGATATGGGTCTATTCAGGTTGTCAATTTCTTCCTGGTTCAATTTTGGGAGTTTATGTTTTCCAGGAATGCATACATTTCATCTAGGTTGCTAAGCTTATTGGCATATAACTGTTGGCATTAACTGTTGATAATAACTTCTGATGATTGTTTCTACTTCCTTGGTGTTGGTTGTGATCTCTCCCTTTTCATTCATAATTTTATAAATTTGGGCTTTCTCTCCTTTCTTTTGGATTAGTGTGGCCAATGGTTTATCGATCTTATTGATCCTTTTAAAAAACCAGCTTCTAGTTTCATTGATATGTTCTACTGTATCTCTGGTTTCTACCTCATCGATCTCAGCTCTAATATTGATTATTTCCCTTCTTATGTGTGGAGTTGTTTTGATTTGTTGTTGATTCTCCAGTTCTTTAAGGTGTAGAGACAGCTGATGTGTTCTGGATTTTTCCATATTTTTGAGGGAGGCTTGGATGGCTATGTATTTCCCCCTTAGGACTGCCTTTGCTGTATCCCAAAGGTTTTGGACTGAAGTGTCTTCATTCTCATTGGTTTCCATGAATTGTTTCAGTTCTTCTTTTTTCTCCTGGTTGATCCATGCATTCTTAAGCTTTAAGGTCTTTAGCTTCCAGGTGTTTGAGTTCCTTCAGAACTTTTCCTTGTGATTGAGCTCGTTTCAAAGCACTGTGATCTGAGAATATTCAGTGAATCATTTCAGACTTTTGGTATTAGTTGAGTCCTGATTTGTGACCCAGTATGTGGTCTATTCTTGAGAAGGTTCCATGTGCACTTGAGAAGAATGAGTATTCTGTTGTTTTAGGGTGGAATGTTCTGTATATATCTATGAGGTCCATCTGGTCCACTGTGTCATTAAATGCTCTTGTTTCTTTATTGATTTTCTGCTTGGATGATCTGTCTATTTCTGAGAGATGCGTGTTAAGATCTCCTACTATTAGTGTATTCATATCAATATGACTCTTTATCTTGATTAACAGTTTTCTTATGTCATTGGCTGCTCCCATATTGGGGGCATAGATATTTACAATTGTTAGATCATCTTGGTGGATAGTCCTTTAAGAATTATGTAGTGTCCTTCTGTATCTCTGACTACAGTCTTTCGTTTAAAATCTAATTTTCTAATATGAGAATCCCTACCCCAGCCTTCTTTTGAGGCCCATTGTCATGAAAAATGCTTCTCCATCCCTTCACTTTCAGTCTGGGTGTGTCTTTAGGTTCAAAATGGGTCTCTTGTAGACAACATATGTATGGGTCCTGTTGTTTTATCCAATCTACAACCCTGTGTCATTTTATGGGAACATTTAGGCCATTCACATTGAGACTGATTAATGATAGATATATTTTTATTAACATCGTGTTACCTTTGAAGTCTTTCTTTCTATAGATTGTCTTTCTATAGATTGTCTCTATATTTCTGATCAATGCTATTCTTAGGATTTTTCCTCTTTTATAGAACCCCCCTTAATATTTCCTGCAGTATCGGCTTGGTGGTTGCATACTCTCTTAAGCCTTGCCGGTCTTGGAAACTCTTTATCTCTCCATCCATTTTGAATGTCAGTCTTGCTGGATAAAGTACTCTTGGCTGCATGTTCTTCTCATTTAGTGCCCTGAATATATCTTGCCAGCCCTTTCTGGCTTTCCAGGTCTCTGTGGACGGGTCTGATGTTATTCTGATGGGCTTTCCTCTGTAAGTAAGGAACCTCTTTGTCTAGCGGCTTTCAAGATTTTATAGCTACAATTATGATTCCTCAATTTGACTATCAGGTGTTGTGATTTTTTTTTGGAGTGTATAATCTTGGGTGGAGAGCGTTCAGCATCTAGTACATGAACACTGTTTCCATTCGTGAGACTGAGAAAATTTTCATGAAGAACTTGTTCCACTATGTCTTCTAGACTTCTTTCTTTCTCCTTCCCTTCAGGGATTCCAATAATTCTAACATTGGAATGCTTCATGGCATCACTTATTTCCCTGATTCTGTTTTCATGGTTTCTAAGATGTTTGTTCCAGGCTTCCTCCTGATCCTATCTCTCTATCTGTTTGTCCTCCAGATCACTAATTCTATCTTCTGTCTCAGTTACCCTAGCTTGGATTGGATTAGATTAGAACTCATTGAGAGCATTGTGAACCTCTGCCCTGGTAGCTTTAAGCCCCACCCTTACATTGTGAACATCATCTCTCATCGCTTTCAGCTTGGCCCTAATCAATTCCATTTGGTCATCCATGGCTTTCTCCATCCTAGCTATTGCCTGGATATTTGTTAGCCTGAATTCTCTTTCCAACATATTGTCTATGTTGATAGCCATTAGCTCTGTTGCAGAAGATTCATCCTCTGTACTTTTCTTCTGTTGGGCATTCCTCCTCCTAGTCATTTTGGTGAGAGATGACTAAACAGATGTAGATGGATATATCGACCGTAGTGCAGTCAAGGTGCACCCTGGAACACTTCTGATCAATCAGGATTCCCCACCCAAACTAAAGACAAAAGGAAAGAAAAAGAAAAAAAAAATGAGAGAGAGAGAGAGAGACAGGAAAGAAAGGGAAGATGTAAGAGAAGGTTCATCCCATATGAGCCCCAAGGTAAGATTTATGAAGTAGACAAACAAGAACAGACAGACAAAAAGACGATAAAATTATATGAGAAGAGAAAAAAGTATATATATATATATATATATATATATATATATATATATATGCAAATAAAGGAAGAACCTCGTCAAAAAGAACCCGAAGTGTAAGATTTATATACTATCAGGACAAACACAAAAATACAGAAACACTGGTGGAAGAAAAAGATGGGAGAGTGGTTATAAATTCTCAGTGTGGGTGAGGAAGGTTGTTTTGTTTCTTCCTGGATGTATCTTGATATCTTTGTTAAAGGACTTAACTTTCCTAAGTTAAAGTGGGATTAAAAATTGGTTTACCTATAGGGGTAGTATTGATTGGGGAAAGGGGATTACTTTGAAGTTTAACTCTATATGAATATTAGAACATAAAAATAAAAAGGAATAAACTAGACTAAACTAAACTAAAATTTAAAAAAAAATTCAAAAAATAGAAATGCAAAAGAAAAACATACGTGTATGTATCAAAAAGTTCAGGTTAGAAGGTTATTATGGAATTTGATGTACTGGACAGCTCACTGTGATGGTAAATGGGTTAAAAAAAAATGATCCATATTAAAAAAATGAACCAGAATGGTGGGAACGAGTAAAAAATAAAAGTTTTCCTATAAAGTAATTGTGGTTGTTCTCTTGTAGTCCTTTTTCTTTTTTCTTTCTTTATTTGTTTTCTGGGGGAGGGGCCTCCCACGTGGGTTTTCAGTCAATGATGTTCCCTGAGTTAAGTCCTCCTGCCCCCCTCAAGGGGGTGGGCTCTGAGGAAACTGTTTTTTTTTCAGGCTTTTGTTCTCTGGCGGTTTTTATGTTTGTTCACTTTTTTTTTTTTTCCTCTCTCTCTTTTTTTTTTTTTTTTTTTTTTGGAGGGAAGAAGCTTTTATTTTTTTTTTTTCCCAATTTATTTATTTTCAGAAAAACAGTATTCATTATTTTTTCACCACACCCAGTGCTCCATGCAAGCTGTGCCCTCTATAATACCCACCACCTGGTACCCCAACCTCCCACCCCCCTGCCACTTCAAACCCCTCAGACTGTTTTTCAGAGTCCATAGTCTCTCATGGTTCACCTCCCCTTCCAATTTACCCAAATTCCCTACTACTCTCTAACGCCCCTTGTCCTCCATGCTATTGGTTATGCTCCACAAATGAGTGAAACCATATGATAATTGACTCTCTCTGCTTGACTGATTTCACTCAGCATAATCTCTTCCAGTCCCGTCCATGTTGCTACAAAAGTTGGATATTCGTCCTTTCTGATGGAGGCATAATACTCCATAGTGTATATGGACCACATCTTCCTTATCCATTCATCCGTTGAAGGGCATCTTGGTTCTTTCCATAGTTCCTCTCTCTTTGACCGCTTTTGATGGTTTTTGTAGGTTTAGAGGAAAACAAACTGCACCCTGACCTCCCTCTCAGAGAGAAGCCTCAGTCTGGCTGCAGAGCCCAAATAAGTTCCCCCTTGGCTGCTGGCAGAGCAGGTTCCAAGTTGCGGTCCCTGGGGACGCAGGATCTTTTGCTTATACCCAAAGCCACGGGAGTGGCGGCTGTTGGGGCAGCTCCAGACCGCCAGAGAGGTTCCAAGCAGCAATCGCACACTGAGATTTTCCTGCTGGCCGGGGCTGGGAGTGCCTGGTCTTTCTGGGTCTAAGAGCGCCTGGCTTGCACACACCTCTTTCAGGGGAGGCTGTACGTCATGCGTGGGTCTCAGACTTTGAGAAGGGGGCACAGGTCCGAAAGCACCAGGCTGAGCCTTTGCACACCTCTCTGGGAATAGAGTCTGGTGCATCCGTGTTAGGCTCTGAAACAATGGCGCGTATCAAAGGGCGCCGGCTGGGCCTTTGTACCTCTGTCAGGGGAGGATGAGGGGCATGCACATCTCAGGATCTATAGCAGGGCTTGTGCATTTTGCCGTCCAGCGTGGCTCCCATCTCCTCACAGGAGCCAGACACCACGCGTTCTTGGGTGCGCTGGTGGCTTAGGGACCAAGACCTGGTTTCTCCACCACACTCTCTATGGCTCAGTGCCAGGGGAGGCTGTCCTGGGACCAGGACTTAAGCCCCTGTCCCTAGCTGCCCCAATTCCCACAGTTTCCCCCCCACGACCCTTTGCTCTTTTGGAGTGCTTTCAACCAGTCTCCAAGTTATTGCTGGTCCCCAGATGCAGGGCACTCTCACTTGTATTGGGGGTATTACTTTCCAACCGGTCGCCTCTGGTGGCTCCCTCCCCCTTTTGTTTATCTTCTGATATCAATCTGCCGTTCCCATACTGCTTTACCTGCCCACTGGCATCTTCTGCCCCTGTAGAGATCCAGACATGTATAATTTTGATCTCAGGCTGATTTCATGGGTGATCAGAGTTCTTTGGTAGGTAATCAGCTCACTTTAGGGTACAGGTTGAAAAGGCACCTCCTCCTACTTCCCCACCATCTTGTCCCCCCCCCATCCCAGAGATTCTTATTCAATAGAATGGAAATATAATTTTGATTTAGAAGAACGCACCTATAATACACACAATATATTTAATTTTTTTAAATTCTTTTGGTCATTCCCTGTTACCAAATATTTAAAGATAGATTTTTGTAGAATTTATATAGTTACAAGTAATACTGTAGAGTTAGTTTTTAGAGAATAGCTTCTCTGGTTCTTTCAGTAAAGTTAAAAAGGAAATAGTTGTAAGCATGAGAAGGGTAAATGTTCTGAAGCCAGTGAGCAGTTTCTTTGAAATGTAAAAGAATCGGGGTGATAGTTATATTTTCCAAAGATGGCTACAGCAATAATTTACAAAGCACATTTTTTTTTTTTACAATATAAACTTGATTCTGCTCCTATTGAGAGGTTAGGTCTATGTACATTTCTCTTGAAGCCAGAAGGCTTCTGATTTCCTTAAAACGAATGGAATGTTGCAGAAGAGAAGCTGTAAGATTTCTTGACTTCAGAAGTGAGGACAGAAAAAACAGTGAAGCCTCCACTTTGTTCTTGGAAGACCCCTGTCTGTAGTCCTGAGGCATCATATAGAAAGTCTGACTACCCAGAGTCTTCCATGCTATAAGGAAACCAAGGCACATGGAGAAGCCACATAAAGGTGTTCCTGTTGACTGTCCTAGTCTTCAAGACCCTCCACATCTGTGTAAGACTTGTGAGTGAGCAAGTCTTCAAATGATCCTAGTCCCCAACTCTCAAGTCACAATAAGCCTGCCAGTTTTCCACTTTATTTTTTTAAGATTTTATTTTATTTTATTTTATTTTGTTTTGTTTTATTAACATATAAGGTATTATTATCCCCAGGGTTACAGGTCTGTGAATCATCAGGCTTACACACTTCACAGAACTCACCATAGCACATACCCTCCCCAATGTCCATAACCCAACCACTCTCTCCCTACTCCTCTCCCCTGCCAAACCTGTTTGTTTTGTGAGATTGAGTCTCTTATAGATTTTCTCCCTCCCCATCCCATCTGTTTCATTTTTTTCCTTCCCTACCCCCCAAATCCCCCACTATGCCTCTTAAATTCCTCATATCAGGGAGATCATATGATAATTGTCTTTCTCTGACTGACTTATTTCACTTAGTATAGTACCCTCTAGTTCCATCCATGTCATTGCAAATGGCAAGATCTCATTTCTTTTGATGGCTGAATACTATTCTATTGTATATATGTACATCACAGCTTCTTTATCCATTCATCTGTTGATGGACATCTAGGTTATTTCCATAGTTTGGCTATTGGGAACATTGTTGCTATGAACACTCAGGTGCACATGCCCCTTCAGGTCACTACATTTTTATCTTTAGGGTGAGTATCCAGTAGTACGATTGCTGAGTCAAAGGGTAACTATTTTCAACTTTTTGAGGAACCTCCATACTGTTTCAATTTTCTCACTATAGGTCCTGAATATTATGCAGCAGAGAGAAGCTATTCTCCTGCTCTTCTTTCCTAATTCCAGACCCACAGAAACCATGAAGATAAAATGTTTATGATTTTACATCACTTCATCTGAGGTGGTTTGTTACTTAACAAAACAACAGGAATATTGTGACAATACAATTTAACTAGACCATATAATTCTCCTTAAGAGGTAAATGAGGAAGCTAGAGGCAGACAACACTTATCTCAGACCCAGTATATAGGTTATGAAAAGAAATCCAGTAGCTGAAGACCTATAATAATATCAATAGCTGACATGTACTCAGGTGCTTATTATGTGCCAAATCCTTTATGTATATATTGGGGGGGAATCAAAATGCTTTTTAAGGATTTTTCTGGAAGATGGAAATCAATTTCTACTTTCTTCCCATTCTTCCATTTGCAAACTATTAGCATAGAAGTTTTGGTGCCTAAAAACACAATCTTGAATATTTGAATCTTTGAATATTTAAGCAAGCATTACATTTTTTAACATTATTTTTCTATAATCCTACACTTAAAGAAAAACTTTGAACATAGTATTAGAATTCCTGTATGTCTTTTATTCAGATTCAATGATTATTTAAAATACCTCTATATATTTACACACATCCATACACACTTTATTATTTACTTATTTAATTTAACTGTTTGAAAGTTAGAGTTATTGTGGATACACTGTACTACTTTGTACTTAATATTTTAATGTTTTTCTTAAAAACACATTCTCTTAGGTAACTATAATATATTATGACAATTGTCCCAGACTGAGGGCATTTATAGATTTGTATCTATTTGTTCTACTCCAGGATCCTATCAAGATCAAGCATTATATTTACTTACCATGTGTCCTTCAACCTGGAATACTTCTATTGCATTTCTTTACCTCCCATGACCTTGATATTTTTTAAAAGTACAGGACAATTATTTTTTAGAATATTCCTAAATTTGGATGTGTCATATAGTTCCTCATGAATGTACTCAAGTTATATGTTTTGGCAGAAATACTACAGAGGTCATATATCCTTTTCAGAGGTGATATATCCTTCTCAGTGCATCATATAAGGAGGTACATGATATTAATATGCTCCATCATTGCTGATATTAACTCTGATCATTTAGCAAAAATACTAAATTCCATTTCTCCACTGTAAATTTACTTTTCTTTCATTTAAAATTAATAAATAATATATGGAGAGATGTATTGAAATTATGTAAATACCCTGTTATTCATAAAACTTTTACCTAAATGTTTTAACATTTATTGATGATTTTCTCAATTATTCTATCTGACCTATTAGTTGGCACTCTATTATGGGAAAGAGCTTTTCCTTCTCACTCACTCATTTATTAATTGATCTTTATTAGCACTGATTTATGCTATTATCAGCCATTCTCTAAGAAGTCCTGCTCATATAAACAGAGAATAATCTGGGCCCTAGTTGTGTCCATTGCTATTGGTGTATAATTCCTTCCAGGCCAATAGAAGTAACAAAGGTATATATATACCTATATGTATGTATACACACACACACACACACTTTTAGTACACACACACACACTAAAACCTACAAATTCATTTAAAAAAAGCACAAGGCATATTCTAGTATTCTCCTTTTGCATATTTGTATCTATATTCTCTACTATAAAAATACAATTTTACATTATGTTCAAAATATCTAATCTTTGGCTCAAGTCTAAAATATACCACTGAGAATGTAAACTTACTAACTATAGTTTAAGAGTTATTTTGTGTGTGTGTGTATATAAAATTTATGACTATATAACTCACTCTCCTAACAAGATACAAAATATTTCTATTACTTCAGGGAGTTTTCTTATGCCCTCCCCAATCAACCCCACCACAAGTTCACCTAGAAGAAATCATGTATCATTTTTTACTATATATTTAATCTGCTGTGAAGCTACATATGAATCATACACTATGCATACTTTCCTGTTCAACTCTTTCCCCAACATAATATCTATGAGATTCATTGATTTTTTACATGTATTAGTAGTTAATTTCTTTTTATTGATGAATAGTATTCTATTACATGAATATACCACAATTCCTTTATGCATTGTACTCATTTTTTTGCTATTGCTAATAAAGCTGCTATAAAAATCTTGAAGAACACTTCTTTTTGTGAATAATATGATTTCTGTGAGCATATATATAGTTTTTACTTTGAAATATGAATTTATAGGAAGTTACAAATGCATGCTCTGTGTCTATGTCTCCCAGTTTCCCCAATTGTAACATCTTGCATAATTATAACAGAATAATATCAAAACCATGACATTTAAATTAGTATAATCCACAGAACATATTAAGATTTCACCAGTTTTGCAAGCACTCATGTGTGTGTGTGAGTGTGTGTCTGTAGTTCTATACAGGTTTATTACATGTATGATTCATGTAACCATGCCACAACATGGATATAGATCTGTCCCAACAGCACAAGGTTCTTTTGTGTTACCCTTTTATAGACACTCAGTCTCCTGTCCCAAATACTTATATTCCAATTATTTTATACTTCTCAATTGAGATACAATATATTTTTGTATTTTTATTTGAATGCTGTGACATTGTTAATTTCACTTTATTTCAGAATCCATAGTATTTTAAAGAACATTCATTCAAATTTTGGAAAGGGGCCAAAAAGGTTGCTGGGTGTCTTTTCAATGGAATGGTGCACAATGTCCAGAGTAGGAATAAGCAAATTTTTCTATAAATGGTGGGAGAGTAAATACTTTCTGTTCTGTGGGCCATACAATCTCTAACAAATATTATGTTCTGTCACTATAGTGCAAAAGTGGCTGTGGACAATATAGAGTGTGGCTGTGTTACAATAAAACTTTACTTATAAAATAGACAATGAGCCGAATTTGGTCAATGAGCTAGAGCTTGCAGATTTCCAGTCTAGCAGAATTTCTGGAGATTATCTGTTTAGGTATGGATGTACCTTTGACTGATTCTATTGATTCAATTATTTTATATTTCTATAAAAGTAGAAATTAAATTGTAGAAAACTAATAACAAGGAAGATAATTCCTGCTCATGGCAATGCACATAAATTTTATCTAGTCAGATGCAACTGATTTCTGTCTAGTAGAGAAGAGAAACACAAATGTTACAATTTTTGTGTATGATATTAATTCTACATTTATTAGCAAATTTCAGTAGCACTTTGACTATATAACTCTCTCTTCCTCAATTTTCCTTTTGCACCATCGTTAATATTTTACTAGATCCCCCTTCAAATAATGAATTGAATAAAACATTTAGCTTTTAGGGAGGTCAGATGAGAAGATGGTGGAGTAGGAGAATACTAAGCTCTCTTCATCCCACAGATACAACTAGATAATATTCATATCAGTGTAAATAACCCAGGAAATGACACAAAGACTGGCACAACAATATCCACAACTGAAGGTAGATGAGAGCCCACATCAAAGAGAGTAGAAAGGGTGAATATGCTGTCTGGAAGTGAAACCATGAGATCATGGACATCCGCAGTGGGGAGAGAGACAGTGGTTCAGGTAAGTGGGGAAATGGACATTCACACCTAGGGGCCTATAAATGGGAAGGATGAATTTCCATAATGTTTGCACTTGAAAGCCAGAGGGATCTGGGACACCTGGTTGGCTCAAGGTTTTAAGCCTCTGACTCCTGGTTTTAGCTTAAGTCATGATCGCAGGGTTGTGAGCTCTCCCTGTGCTCCTCCCCCTGCTTGTGCACACACACTCTCTCTCTTTCTAAAATAAATAAATAAAATCTTTGAAAGAAAGTGAGTTCTTAAGACCTGCAGGACTTAAAACCTGGAATTTTAAAAATTGTCAAGCTCACCTCTGGAAGAGCCCAGAAGACCCTAGGAAGGTTTACCTTGCCTACCTTAAAGAGATAGTACAACAGGGGCGCCTGGGTGGCTCAGTGGGTTAAGCCTCTGCCTTGGGCTCAGGTCATGGTCTCAGGGTCCTGGGATCTAGCCCCACATCGGGCTCTCTGCTCAGCGGGAAGTCTGCTTCCCTCCCCCCTGCCTGCCTCTCTGCCTACTTGTGATCTGTCAATTAAATAAATAAAAATATTTACATTAAAAAAAAAGAGATAGTACAACAAATGCCCACACAGATACAGAGTAGAACCATCAGTTCAAAAAACACTGGAGGCAGACAGGAGGGAGAGTGATTTGTTCATCTCAGAGTATGGCCCAGAGAGATAGAGATCACAGGAAGAGCCTGCCAGGAACAAAGGAGCTGGCAGGCACCATTGCCCTTTCTTGCCCCCTTGCACCCAGCATGAAAAATGGTCAACTTCAGGAACCAGCCTGGCTTGACAATAAATTATGTAACTTGCTTGCACTGTCCTGCCCCCCCCACAACACTTCAGCAGATCCACCTTTCCCAGTCATACTCCCCTGAGTCCAGATGTTGCAGGCCCCTCCCCCAGAAGACAGGCACAAACCCTACCAATACTGCATCTCCTGACCTGTATATTTTGCAGTACCTCAGTTCTAGTAGCAGTGGGAGCAGGTCTCATTTTGCAAGCAGACCATCACACAGATTGTTGCCCACAATAGGCAAAGAAAGCCTCTGCAAACAACGGGACTGAAAAAAAAAGAGGCCCAGACTCAATAGCAGAGCACATGCAATACACATAGAAGACACTCCCTGAAGTGCCAGGCCCTGGGAAAAAAGGGACACTGCACTGCAGGATGCTAGAGGATCTCATATTCATAAGGCTATTATCATTAAGAGCAAGAGAAGTAACTGTCTTTCCTTACACATAGAAACAGAAACAGAAAGTCAGGCAAAATGAGACAGAGAAACATCTCCTAAATGAAAGAACAGGAACCAACCACAAGAGACCAATGTTAAATGGATATAAATAATATGTCTGATAGAGAATTTAAAGTAATGACCACAATTTAGCTCTTATCTTTTTTTTAAAGATTTTATTTATTTTATTTGACAGAGATCACAAGCAGGCAGAGAAGCAAGCAGAGAGAGTCAATTATCATATGGTTTCACTTATTTGTGGAGCATAACAAATAGCATGGAGGACAAGGGGTGTTACAGAGGAGTAGGGAATTTGGGTAAATTGGAAGGGGAGGTGAACCATGAGAGACTATGGACTCTGAAAAACAATCTGAGAGGTTTGAAGTGGCAGGGGGGGTGGGAAGTTGGGGTACCAGGTGGTGGGTATTAGAGAGGGCACGGCTTGCATGGAGCACTGGGTGTGGTGAAAAAAAATAACGAATTGAAAAAAAATAAGTAATAAATAAATAAATAAATAAATAAAATGTGCAGAAACCCACTGCATTTCTATACACAAATAATGAACAAGCAGAAAGAGAAATTAAGAAAACTGTTTCTTTTTTAGATTCCTGCCTCATGTTGAGGTCTTTTATCCATTTCAGGTTTATCTTGGTGTATGGTGTAAGAGAATGGTTGAGGTTCATTCTTCTATACATAGCTGTCCAATTTCCCCAGGACCATTTAATGAAGATACTCACTTTTTTCCACTGTACATTTTTTCCTGCTTTGTCGAAGATTATTTGACCATAATGTTGAGGTTCTATATCTGGGCTCTTTACTATGTTCCACTGGTCTATGTGTCTGTTTCTGTGTTAGTGCCATGCTGTATTGCTGACCACAGCTTTGTAGTAAAGCTTGAAATCAGGCAACATGATGCCCCAGTTTTGTTTTTGTTTTTCAACATTTCCTTAGCAACGTGGCGTCTTTTCTGGTTCCATACAAATTTTAGGATTGTTTATTCCACTACTTAGAAAAATGCCAGTGGAATGTTGATCAGGATGGCATTGGAAGTATAGATGGCTCTAGGCAGTATTGACATTTTAACGATGTTTATTCTTCCAATCCATGAGCGTGGAATGGTCTTCTATCTTTTGGTGTCTTCTTCAATTTCTTTCATGAATGTCCTGTAGTTCCTCAAGTACAGATACTTTACCTCTTTGGTTAGGTTTATTCCCAGGTATCTTATGGTTCTTGGTGCTATAGCAAATGGAAACAATTATCTAACCTTCCTTTCTTTATTTTCATTGTTAGCACATAAGAAAGCAACTGATTTCTGTACATTGATTTTGTATCCTGTGCATTACTGAATTGCTCTATGAGTTCTAGTATTTGTGGGGTGGAGTCTCTTGGGTTTTTCATAAAAAGTATCATGTCATTTGCAAAGAGAGAGAGTTTGACTTCTTCTTTACCAGTTCCATTTAAAATTGCAACAAAAAGAATAAAATATTTAAGAATAAACTGAACCAAAGAGATGAAAGGTGTGTATTCTGAAAACTATAACACTGATTAAAGAAACTAAACATGACACAAAGTAATGGAAAGACATTCCATGCTCATGGATTGGAAAAACTGATATTGTTAAACATCTGTAATACCCAAAGTAATCTACAGATTTTGTGTTATTTTTAACAAAATACAAACAGCATTTTTCACTGAACTGGAACAAAGAATCCTAAAATTTATGTGGAACCCCAAAAGATCCCAAGTTGCCAAAGCATTTTTAAAAAGAAAACCAATACTGGAGGTATCACAATTCCAGACTTCAAGTTGTACTACAGAGCTATAGTAATCAAAACAGTATGGGACTGGCACAAAAAATAGACACATAGATTAATCAAATAGAATAGAAAATCCAGAAATAAAATTATATGATCAATCATCATGAAAATGCAGGAAAGAATACCCAGTAAGAAAAGAACAGTCTCTTCTACAAATGATATTGGAAAAAATGGACAGCTACATGCAAAAGAACAAAACTGCACCACTTTTTTTCACCATACTCAGAAGTAAATTAAAAGTGTATTAAAGAACTAAATGTGAGATCTGAAACCATAAAAATCCTAGAAGATAGCTAGATAGTAATTTCTTTGACATTAGTCATCACAACATTTTTCTAGATATGTCCTGAACTGGAAATAAAAGCAAAAATAAACAATTGGAATTTCACTAAAATAAAAGTTTCTTCACAGTAAAGGAAATAACCAACAAAACTAAAAAGCATCCTACTGGTTAGGAAAACATATTTGTAAATGACATAACCAATAAAAGGTTAATATATAACATATATAAAGAACATATACAACTCAACTCCCAAAAAACAAATAATAAATTTAAAATGGGCAGAAGACATAAAGGGACATTTCTCCAAGAAAACACCCAGAGGGCCAACACATGAAAACATTGTCAACACCACTCATCATCAGAAAAATGAAAATCAAAACTACAATAAGGTATCATTTTATTCCCATCAGAATGGCTGGAATCAAATACATAAGAAACAATAAATGTTGGTGAGGATGTGAAGAAAAAGAAAACCTCATGCACTCTTTGTGGGAATGAAAACTGGCATTGCCACTCTGAAAAACAATATGGAGTTTCCTCAAAATTTAAAAGTAGAACTGCTTTATTATCCAGTAATCACAGTATTATTTACCCAAAAATTACAAAAACACTAATTCAAAGGGATACATGCAACCCTATGTTTAAACCAGCATTATTTACAATAGTCACATAAGTGAAACACCTCAAGTGTCAATCAATAGATGATGGATAAAGAAGATGATGGATAAAGAAGATATATATACATAAAATATATACAAGATATATATATCTTGCATATATATCTTGTATATATTTTATGTATATATATCTTTATATATATATACATATATATGCATATATATTCTTTTATATATAACAATTCAAGATCATATATAAAAATTATATATCATATATATCATATATAATATATGTAACAAATCAGAAGATATATACTGAACATATGTATATATTCATATATACATATATATGAATATATGTATATATTGTTTCTCATGCTACACTTTATTTACCATTGTCCATGCTATTACATATGTAATATAACAATGGAACATCATTAAGCCACAAAAAAAGAATTAAATCTTACCATATGCAATGACATGGAAGGAGCTAGAGAGTATGATGCTATGTGAAATATGTCAGTCAGAGAAAGACAAATATCATATGATTTCACTCATATGTGACATCTAAGAAACAAAAAGAAAATGAGAAAAGGAATAGAGACAAACCATAAACAGACTCATAAACATAAACTATAGAAAATAAACTGATGGTTACCAGAAAGAAGGTGGGTAGGGGAATGGGTGAAACTGGTGATGGGATTAAGGAGCACACTTGTTGTGATGAGCACTGTGGGATTAAGGAGCACACTTGTGATGAGCACTGTGTGATGTATGGAATTATTAAATCACTCTATTGCACACCTAAAACTAATATACTATATGTATAATATGTATATTAGATATGCTGGAATTTAAAATAAAAAAAAAATAATAGGAGCACCTGGGTGGCACAGTCAGTTAAGCATCTAACTCTTGGTTTAGGCTCAGGTAGTGATCTCAGTGTTTTGAGACTGAGTCCCATGTCAGGCTTTGAGCTCACCCAGAATCTGTTTAAGACTCTCTCTCCCCCCTCTGCCCCTTAACCTTCTCTAAAATAGATAAATAAATCTTTTAATATTTAAAAAAATATAATAAAATGATTAAGATGGTAACTTTTTAGTGTTATTTCTTTTACAAGAAAATTGTATAAATGCATGAATGAGAAGTAAACATATGATCTCTAAGGCAGTAGGTATATCTGTGGATGATGGGACATGAAAGACATTAGGGAGGTATAAAACTGTATTTATCACAAATAAATCTGAATCAAGTATCAGAAATATTTAATATTTTTCAAACATAGAGAGAACACATTTGTTTGCTGTACTCTTTACTTTTGTATTTGAAATACTTCATGGTTTTAGAATCATTCTTTTTTAGATCCCAAAATTCATAAAATGTATTGTCTGAGGTTTCACAAATAATGAAAGTAGAAAAGGCATCTGAATCCAGGTCTACTTAATTCTAAATACCTTAAAAGAAACCCCTGTTCTAAACTCTGGTTATACAAATTTTGATTTAAATGGCTGATATTTAAAATGGTGGCCTGTTATCTCTTAGCTTCACATCTAGTGACATCAGCACTTTCCACAGTGCCTCTGAACTAGATGGTTGATATCCAGCTAAATATATTGTGTTTGTTTTTATTTCCTTGATGTTTCCAAGATAATTTCTTTCTAGTTCCTATTTGTATACATTATATCATTTCATCTTACTTATTAGCTATCAATTATGAAGTCCTAATTGCCTAGAAGTTTCCCCCTATAGTCTTCATTCCTTAAGTCTATATTTCTGCAAATCTCAAACTTACTTGAAAATCAACACAGAATAGCCATGCTAGACAATACTGTTGGCAAAAGGATATGCCCTGGAGCAAAAAGTGAAAGCTATTCTCCATCTTCTATGCATTATGTAAGAAAGTGCCAACAGGCATAGCCACTAGGTGCAATAGACAATGCAGCAAACTTTTGTTCCAGTGGTCCAATGGTCAAAATTTTTTAGTAGGGCTTATCCAAGAGATCTTTTTGTCATATGTAAATGATATGTATGTGCAATAAAAAGGAAAAGAGTCACTATGAGCAACATATATTCTGCTAAGCATGTGACCTGACCAACTAAATCAAATGTTAACTTCTCTGGCCCTCAATTTTCTTTTCTCTAAAAATCATTTGTTGAAATTTCCACTAAGGTTTCCTCCATTTCTGAAATTTTATGGTCTTATTTGACTGTGGGTGAAAAATTAAAATAAACCAGCTACTCACTCCAATGTATACTTCATATATTTATTTTGAAATTCTTGAACAAAATACTGTGAAATTCAGAAAACACTGGAAACATTTAATATAAGACATTAGTTTAAATTTCCATAGATTACATGTCATGAAGAAATCCTACCATTTCATACAGTTTTAGCAAGTTCTAAATTTAATCTAGAGATTATCTGAAAATAAATATTTTCTTCAAAATATTTAGAAAGGTTGTAGAAGAGCTCGCAGTTCAAAGAGAGCTTTGATTTCAGTCAATGGTGATCTACCTTTAAGTGCTGATTTTGGGGGTGCATCATTCCTGAATTTTATTGCATTTTATTTACCATTGTCCATGCTATTATATCAAATCTTTAAAAACCACACTAAGGTCATTAACTACACAGTTTAATCTTGACTTAATTATTTTATTAAATATTTGTACATAAAAACATTTAATTCTTCAAAGTAATTTGTTTTTATATACCAAACAAAGGAACTCAATTTTGTTTCTTTGACCTGAAGAAATGCAATGCTAATTCTTTATCTAACAATGGTCTACTTTAAAATCCCATTTACCATAGTCTACATTTGGAAATGATTTTCTCTGGTAAAAAAAATAGTATTTCTAAGAAATTGACTATATACCTATCATTGTTATTGTTATCCTCCGAGTTCAATTGTGTTAATACTCCTTAAATGTTGTTGAGACTTTCACCTAAGTCCTGCACTTTCCTTATAGCATATGAATCTACAATAAAGTTTGAGTAAGATTTATATTTATTTTGTATGACTTCCAGTTATTACAAATAAAATTTTTCTTATTCATTTGACATCTATTTTCTACTTATTCTAGAGTTAATGTGTCATTTTTGGTGGTTAATGTTTCCTCAGTTGACTTGTGTGTGAATATATTCATTTTCTTAGAGATTTAGGTATACCAAGCAAATGTTTGTTTTCTCAATCTTATATATTTTCCACATTTTCTAGCATATTTAGCTTCATTGTTTCTTGTGCTAACACATTACATTAATTTGGAAAACAGTCATTGATACATATTTTAGCTGGTGACAGGGCTTCATTATTATTCAACAAGTACAAAACTTTAGTGTAGTTGCTTTCTTATGCTTAGTTTACTGCTATATTTTTGTTTAAGTAAAATTGAAGTTATTATAACATACAACATTGTATCTCAAACATTCTTAATAGGTAAGACTAGCATCATCACACTTGAAATGTGACATTTATGCAAAACTAGACAAGATTCTTTACAACCAAAAAAAATTAAATTAAAAGAGAAATTAGATCTGAAAAATTATGTAACACTCTAATTCAAACAAAAAAAAATTGGGCTTTTTACAGCTAAATATCTTCAATACATATTTTTTGTATGAATCACTTGGAAAGTAAAAGTACATAATGAGTAGATAAGTGAGAGGAAAAAGAAGGCAAAAGTCTTTGTTGAAAGTAAAAATAAGTTAGGTATAGAATTAAAGCAATCAGGTAGACAAATCAGGCAAAAAATAAGTTCCTCTCTCTCTCTCTCTTTTTTTTTAAGTAGTTCAGGTCCATGTAAGTTATTTAGGATTATGTTACCTGAATATTTTTGATATTCACCTATATTTCTCATCTCATATAAGGTTATATTCCCCAACGTCATATAAGGTTATAAGGAATTTTACAACAAATATAAAGAGCACATTCTGTTAACGAACTATTATCTATCTACAGCAGGTTCCAGTGCCCTCAGTACTTCAGCTTTAAAACACTACTCTTTAGTAATACCATGATACCAGGGTCAATTCACAAAAGTCAAATTACAATGCAGATTTCAGAAAAAAGATAATTATCTTTTGTTATATCTTTTTATATAATTTCAAGGCCAATCTGACCTTGAAAAATAGCTGGAGTATTGGCAATGAAAGATGTCTAAGTAAGCTATTAAGAAAACAAAAGCAGGAATTTACTGAAAAGCTAACCACTGACTTATTTAGAAGAGGAAGCTATTTCAGGCATGCATGTACACAATACTCAATAATTTCTTTTTTTTTTTTCAAATGAACTCTTAAAACCTTACCCAATTTTCTAAATCCTGGCATTTGTAGAGTTTTCCCATTGGTCTTTATTGATAGGTTTCTGTTTTGACATGTTGCAGTCTGGACAAAAATGTGTTCCTATGATACAGTATTGATTGCATCTGTTTGATGATTGTTACAAGTTCATTCCAATGTTCTAACACAAATGTATGTGATGCTGCCAGCTCTGTAGCTTTGGCGTTCAATATATCCTGATGGTATTTAAATATCTGACAGAGTAGTGATGATGAAATCTGTTAAAAATGGGACTACTCTGCCTAGTATTTGTCAGATTTCCATGAGAAATCTCCAGTACATCAATCTAGCCTCAACTGACATCCATGACAGTCAAGCTGCCAATGTCTTCATCAAGTTGAAGAGGCATGGATTTCTGACAGCACAATGATCCATAGAAGATTTCTTCTGGCCCACGGGGGTGCAGGAACAACCAACCTCAAATAGAGATAATCAAGGCATTCTGTTGAATTAGGCCAAATATCTAACAACAGAAGAAGAGCATCAAGGCCTAAGCATAATTTGAAAAGAGGCTTTAGGTATTTGTTCCATATCTGGGATGTAGCTACAGTAAAATGAATGATACTCAAATTTCTTAAATTAACAATAAAACAAGTAGGCAAGATAATGTTTTGGCTTGTTTTCAGAAATTATTCTGTTATATGCATTTCAGTGGAAATGGATGTTCATCTTTATATCACAGAACCTAATTCAGTAAAACTCCTTTCCACTGTCATTTCAAAACTGTGTCTGTGTGTACTTATATGCTTTAGATATAAAACTTTTTGAAACAGATGTCTCTTGATTTTAATGTATATAAATTATGGCTTTGATAAAGAAAAGCATTTTAAAGTGTTTTTATAGGAAGGAATCAAATATTTAGAAAATAAATAAAAATTATTTAGAAATAAACCTTTTTTCTTTACATGTTAAATCTAAATGTTCAGACCTAGTCACCTTAACAAGAACCATGACTAATTTATCTTATCTTTGCCTCCTGGCTTTAAGTTAGCAAATCCCATGCTTCTGTTTTAATTGTCTATCAAAGATTTGTTTCCAAATTTAATCTACTTCCTGGCAGTAGAATGAGCAAAACATTTGTTCCTTTTCTTCTGGGTAGAGCTGCAATCAATTGGATGCACAAATGGCATGAAGAATGCTACAGGGAATCTCTGCCCCTTCATGAAATGTAACAGAAATTTGGATGATGGTAGTTTTTACACAGTCAAAACAAAACAGTCAGAACAAAAAAAATATAAAACCAAGGTAATACTCTCTAAGTATCCAACTAGAAGGCATATTTAGCCCTAATTCTTCTAATTCTTTTTTTTTAAAGATTTTATTTATTTATTTGACAGAGAGAGATGGTGGTGAGAGGGGGAACACAAGCAGGAGAAGTGGAAGAGGAGAAGAAAGCTTCCCGCTGAGCAGGGAGCCCAATGTAAGGCTCTATCCCAGGACTCTGGGATCATGACCTGAGCCAAAGGTAGATGTTTATTGATTAAGCCACCCAGGTGCCTCCTAATTCTTCAATTCTTAATGCTTTCAACATTCCCATATACTCATAAACTCTAAGACCATGCCAAAGGAAAAGTCACTGGTATTATGATCATTGATTAAAGGAGTAGGGAAATAGGAGCATGCATAGGGTTTTTACATGGTTATTTATCCATTGAATGCATTCAAAAAATTTACAAGCTATTAGAATGGCAGCTCAGTACAAATACTGAGAATCATTTTGTTTAAAATCATATATCTAATCTTGTGGTAGTTCAGACTTATTAACTATCCCAAATACTGTCAATCCATCATCCCTGCACTAGAGTAAAATTCCTTCTTGTGTGGAACTTCACTCAGTAGCACCATTCTCTTCATTAAATTCAAAGGAAGTACCTCATGATAAGGAAATAAAAGTTATTTTAGAGACTTTGAAAATTAAGTAAATGTTGATCCAACTTGGGTTTAATTGGCTAATACCAAATGAAACATTTCACTTGAACTGGCTGGTAAATTCAAAGAAATAGGCAGACTAATTTTTATATCGAATCCCTTACAGTGATTGGGAAAGGATGAAAAGTGAGAAGATAAGCACATTATAAAAGTAAATTAGAAATAGTTCCTAGAAAAATGAGTATTTAGTACAATTAGAAAAGAAACTCAATAGCTACAAGATAAATAACAATGGTAACAAAGCAAAGAAGTAATTGTACATCTAAATGTGAGAAGTAACACAAAGATCTCATGACTTTGGGGTAGAAGAGAATTTTTTTTGAGAGAGAGAGAGAGAAAGAGCAAGCACAATCAGGGGTGGAGGGGCAGAGGGAGAGAAGAAGGAGAAAATCTTAAATTAAGCAGACTCCATCCCTAGCACATAGCCTGAGAGGGGGCTCTATCTTACAACCCTGAGATCATGACCTGAGCCAAAATCAAGAGTCAGATTTAACTGACTGAGCCATCCAGACACCCCTGGAAGATAATTTCTTAAGCAGAAATCATAAGTATTAGACTTAAAGGGTAAGATGGATAAATTATACTACATTATATTTAAGAATTTCTACTAATTAAAAGACACCATTAAGAGAGTAAAAGAGTAAATCCGTGATGGGAAAGGATATTAGCAATACATGTGAATAACAACAAGCTCATATTCAAAACATTTAAGAATGTTTATAAATTAAAGAAAAAAAACACAGAAAATTAGGTAAACATCTTAAACAACCACTTTTCAAAAAAGGAAATCTGAATGACCAATAAACATTTGAAAAGATGCTCAATCTCATTAGTCATCAAGGAAATGCAAATTTAAACCACAAATTAAAGCCATTACAAACACACTTGCTTAGCAAAAATTAAGACTCACAATTCCAAGGGGCATTGTAGAATTTTCACATGCTGCTTGTTATAGTATAAAAATCACTTTAGAATCTAGATTGACATTATGTCAAAGATACTCATATCCTGTAACCCATGAATTGTCTTTCTGCAATAGTTACATGTAAAATAAAGTTAAGACCAGCATCATTTGAAATAGCCAAAAATTAAAAACAATTCAAATGTCCAACAGTAAAATGGATAAATATTCTTTGGATTATTCATCTAATTGAATGCTCTTTAATGATGAAAATAAACTAACTACAGCTATTTGCAACATGGATGAATCCCATAAACATAATGTTCAACAAAAATGATAAAGAGCAAGACACAAAAGAGCACAAAAACAGCTTCCATATAAAGTTTAAAATAGACAAAACTAAAATATGGGTTTTTAGAGATACACGTATTAGTGGCAAATTTATAAAGAAAAGCAAAGAAACTACTGCCAGGAAAAAAACACAATAGTAATTACGTCTTGGATCAGGGAGAAAGTTGTAATTAGGAAGGGACATACAGAAATTTTCCAGGCAGAGGAGCCATTGATATTCTATTTCCTGATGTTCACCTTATAATTATTCATATAACTGTGCATTGATATTTTGTGCTTTTTATATATTTGTATCATATGTCACAATAATTTTTAAGTAAAAAGTAATTCAACAAGTGGGAAAATAATGGCAATTATAAATATATATATTTATAAGGTAATTTTTAATTGTGTAAATATTACACAAATAGTACTTGTGGTTTGTAAAAATTGATAGCAACATACATAGATACAGAAAACAGTATTTCAAACTATTTATACAGAACAGGAGTTCTCTGTAGAACTTTTGTTGACTCAAAAAGTAACTGTAATGGTGGTAAAGACTGATGTCAAAGATGCATGTGAAGGATTATAATAACATTTCATGAAATAGAAAAAGAACATTTATACATTATTTATAGAATATGTGATTAAACCATTATGTGTAACCAAATTAATAAATTAAATATAGTTTCAAAAAAACTGATTATGCAAATAACAAAAAAAGTAGGAAACCCAGAAGCAGATTTCTATTTTCACCCATCTTGTTCTCTACTCTGATTGGTCAGCCTTCACTACAGCAAAAGCCAACGACTCTGGTTTCATCTTTATGCCATCACTATATATTTTTTTTTTCCTTCTTGGAAATCACCTTTATTTTTTTCCCCCTTTATCCAAATTCAACTCAATCAAACCCTGCTTCCTCAACTTACTTCACTGATTTATTTTGGATATATAATGGTGAAAATGACCTAACTACAGCTATTTGCAACATGAATGAGTCCCATAAATATAATGTTCAGCAAAATGAAAAGGAGCAAGACACAAAAAGAGTACATATAATTATCATATCATATCATATCGTATCACTTCACATACACGGGGCTCCTGGGTGACTCAGTTGGTTGAGTATCTGCCTTTGGTTCAGGTCATGATCCCAGGATTCTGGGATCCAGCCCCATGTTGGGCTCCCTATTCAGCAGGGAGCCTGCTTCTTCCTCTCTTTCTCACTCCTGCTCTCTCTTATTACCTTCATCACTATCTCTGTCTCTTCTGTCTCAAATAAATAAATCAAATCTTTAAAAAATAAAGTATAATGTACCTTATTATTGCATGTATTATTATGTAATATAACATGTATTAGTGGAAAATTTATAAAGAAAAGCAAATAAATAATTGTATGTATATACATATGTCTATATATATGTCAATATATATATCAACACTGGACTTATATTTCCAACTAAGTCATAAGGTTTTTTATATAATTTATTTGTTATTCTTCATGTCATACAAAGCTACACTCAGCTCATTTACAGATAAGAAGAAACACCTATGGAGTTGTATGTTTATTTAAAATAAAGATCCCACAATGTAATACATAGATTTTCTAACTCAGGAAATCTGGAATGGACATCAGTAACCTGCAGGTCAAAAACAGTCCACCAGTGATTCTGGTATGCAGAGAAGATTGAGAACAACACCAAAATCCCTAGCAGGTGAGTGGAATGAATCAATATATAAGAGGCTCCTATTAAATGCTGATTACTTGAATAATGCAGAGTATAAAATGTGGAAGTTTTATACCTGATCAAATATAGTTCATAGAAGGACTTTATGATTCATCTTACAGATGAGAAAACTAAAGTATGGGAAATCATGTGTTCAAAGCCATATAATTAGTAAGTGTGTGTCAAATATAGACTAGAAACTATTTTCTTAGTGCTGGTCAAATGTTCTTTCTACCACAGTAGAGTTCCAATGCCAATGGCAGGATTTTAATAAAATGCTGCACAAAATATTTAATTAGTTCAAGAAATTCAAGTCTCATTTAAATGTTTCACCACATCAAATCAAACACATTAAATATTGCTGCATTTAGTTAGAATAGTCTATAAATTACCTTACCCCTGCCACCTATTTTTGGTATAATTTTGTGAAAGTTGCCCTCAGAAAATTTTAATGATTAATATTCATAGCAGAATTTTTCTATGCTTGGCTAGAAAGGACTAGATACATAGTATAAATCATAATTATACCAAATGTTCTAATATTTAATATAGATTTTATAAAATCTAATGAATAGTTGAAAAAACACTTTTATTTTATAGGCAAATCCTTTTCATCTTGCTGATTTCTAAAATAATAAGAATTTTGAGGAGTTCTTTATAGATCCTGGATATCAACCTTTTGTCTGTACTGTTGTTTGCAAATATCTTCTCCCATTCCATGGGTTGCCTCTTTGGTTTTTTGACTATTTCCTTTGCTGTGCAGAAGCTTTTGATTTTGATGAAGTCCCAAAAGTTTATTTTCACTTTTGTTTCCTTTGCCTTTGGAGACATATCTTGAAAGAAGTTTCTGTGGCTGATATCGAAGAGATTACTGCCTATGTTCTCCTCTAGGATTCTGATGGATTCCTGTCTCACGTTGAGGTCTCCTCAAACTCAACATACACAAAACAGGCAATCATATTAAAAAAATGGTCAGAAGATATGAACAGACACTTCTCCAATGAAGACATACAAATGGCTATCAGACACATGAAAAAATGTTCATCATCACTAGCCATCAGGGAGATTCAAATTAAAACCACATTGAGATATCACCTTACACCAGTTAGAATGACCAAAATTAAAAAGACAGGAAACAACATGTGTTGGAGAGGATGTGGAGAAAGGTGAACCCTCTTACACTGTTGGTGGGAATGCAGGTTGGTGCAGCCTCTTTGGAGAACAGTGTGGAGATTCCTCAAGAAATTAAAAATAGAACTTCCCTATGATCCTGCAATTGCACTCCTGGGTATTTACCCCAAAGATACAGATGTAGTGAAAAGAAGGGCCATCTCTACCCCAATGTTTATAGCAGCAATGGCCAGGGTCACCAAACTATGGAAAGAACCAAGATGCCCTTCAACGGACGAATGGATAAGACACAGCCAATCATCTCTGGAAAACTGATTGCAGCATAACATTACTACTCCACATTATACACAAAGATTAATACCAGATAGAGTATATCTAAATATGAAAAATAAAACTTTACAACGTACTGAAAAAAAGAGATAAGATGACAAGTGGATAAAGAAGAAATGCATAGCAATACCAAAATAAGTAGACACTTCTTCGAGACTATGAAGGTACATTGATAATAGTGAAATTTTCCAACTCTGAGTGTGTGATATTATTTTAGATCACCAAGGAAAAAATCAGAACATTTAAAATTACATAAAGACATGAATATATGAAGACAGAAATTTATTATTTTTTAGTGCACATCTTCAGCTGCACACTTATAACAAATAGGTATAGGTACTGTCCAAAATTAACAAGGCTAGAGCACAAGTGTTGGAGAAAATGTGAAGGGAAACACTCTTACACTGTTGGTGGGAATGCCAGTTGGTGCAACCACTTTGGAAAACAGTGTGGAGATTCCTTAAGAAATTAAAAATAGAACTACCCTATGACCCTGCAATTGCGCTACTGGGTATTTACCATAAAGATACAAATGTAGTGAAAAGAAGGGCCATCTGTACCCCAATGTTCATATAAGCAATGGCCACAATCACCAAACTGTAGAAAGAGAAAATATGCCTTTCAACAGATGAATGGATAAAGAAGATACGGTCCATATATACAATGAAATATATGTCTCCACCAGAAAGGATGAACACCCAATTTTTGTGTCAGCATGGACAGGACTGGAGGAGATCATGCTGAATGAAATAAGTCAAGCAGAGAAAGTCAATTATCATATGGTTTCACTTACTTGTGGAGCATAGGGAATAACATGGAGTACATTAGGAGAAGGAAAGGAAAAGTGAATTGGGGGAAATTGGAGGGGGACAAAAAGTATGAGACACTGTGGACTCTGAGAAACAAACTGAGGGTTTTGGAAGGGAGGGGAGCAATGGGATGGGTAAGCCTGGTGGTGGGTATTAAGGAGAACAAGTATTGCATGGAGCAATGGGTGTGGTGCATAAACAATGAATCTTGAAACACTGAAAATATAAAATTAAATTAAAAAAAAAAAACTAAAAAGAAGATAATCTGCAAAACCAAAGAAAAACACCTCATTATAAAAGCTTTATTCCTGCTGTATATTATTAAATACATATTTATTTCCTCAAGCTCATTTCTTATTACATTGTCAAGATTCATATACATCCACAATCAGCAAATGTCTTTCTTAAATTTCAAATAATTGAGAAAGCTCATTGAAAGAGCTGCAAAATAAATCAAAAAAATTTGTAAAATTAATGAAATGATAAAGCTAATAATAAGAATTATTTCAACAATTAGCGAATTTTATACATTTTTTAAAAAGTGATATGGGGTTACCTGCATGACTCAGTCAGTTAAGTGCTACCCTCAGCTCAGGTCATGATCCCTGGGCCCTGGGATCCAGCCTCTCATCAGCCTCCCTGCTCAGCGAGGAGTCTGCTTCTCCCTCTCCATCTGCCTCATCCTCAGCTCATGCTTTCTCTCACTCTCTCTCTCAAATAAATAAATAAATAAAATCTTTAAATAATTGATTTTTTAAAATTTTGTTTCTGGTGTTTTGTTTGTTTTGTTTTAAATTTTTTATTAACATATAATGCATTATTAGCCCCAGGGGTACAGGTTTGTGAATCGCCAAGTTTACATACTTCACAGCACTCACCATAACACATACCTTCCCCAATGTCCATAACCCAACCACCCTCTCCCTACCCCACTACCCCCAGCAACTCTCAGTTTGTTTTGTGAGATTAAGAGTCTTTTATGGTTTGTCTCCCTCCTGATCCCATCTTGTTTCATTTATTCTTTTATGCCTCCCAAACCCCCCATGTTGCCTCTCAAATTCTTCATGTCAGGGAGATCATATGATAATTGTCTTTCTCTGATTGACTTATTTCGCTCAGCATAAAACCCTCAGTTCCACCATGTCATCACAAATGGCAAGATTTCATTTCTTTTGATGGCTGCATAGTAATTCCATTTTATATATATAAATATATATATAATATATATATTTTTATATATATAATATATATATATTTATCCATAAAGAAGATATCCCATCTTCTTTATTTATCCCATCTTCCTTATCCATTTATCTGTTCATGGACATCTAGGTTCTTTCCATAGTTTAGTTAGCTATTGTGGACATTGCTGCTATAAACAGTCGGGTGCACGTGCCCCTTTGGATCACTACGTTTGTATCTTTAGGGTAAATACCCAGTAGTGCAATTGCTGGGTTGTAGGATAGCTCTATTTTCAACTTTTTGAGGAACCTCCATGCTCTTTTCCAGAGTGGCTGCACGAGCTTGCATTTCCACCAGCAGTGTAGGAGGGTTCCCCTTTCTCTGCATGCTCGCCAGCATCTGTCATTTCCTGACTTGTTTTAGCCATTCTTACTGGTGTGAGGTGATATCTCATTGTAGTTTTGATTTGTATTTCCCTGATGCTGAGTGATGTGGATCATTTTTCATGTGTCTGTTGGCCATCTGGATGTCTTATTTGCAGAAATGTCTGTTCATGTCCTCTGCCCATTTCTTGATTGGATTATTTGTTCTTTGGGTATTGAGCTTGATAAGTTCTTTACAGATTTTGAATACTAGCTCTTTATCTGATATATTATTTACAAATATCTTCTTCCATTCTGTCAGTTATCTTTTGGTTTTGATGACTGTTTCCTTTGCTGTGCAGAAGCTTTTGATCTTGATGAAATCCCAATAGTTAATTTTTGTCCTTGCTTCCCTTGCCTTTGGTGATGTTCCTCAGAAGTTGCTGTGGCTAAGGTTGAAGAGGTTGTTGCCTGTGTTCTCCTCAAGGATTTTGATGGATTCCTTTCTCACATTGAGGTCCTTCATCCATTTTGAGTCTATTTATGTGTGTGGTGTAAGGAAATGGTCCAGTTTCATTTTTCTGTATGTGGCTGTCCAATTTTCCCAATACCATTTGTTGAAGAGGCTGTCTTTTTTCCATTGGACATTCTTTCCTGCTTTGTTGAATATTAGTTGACCATAGAGTTGAGGGTCTATTTCTGGGCTCTCTAGTCTGTTCCACTGATCTATGTGTCTGTTTTTGTGCCAGTACCATACTGTCTTGATGATGACAGCTTTGTAATAGAGCTTGAAGTCTGGAATTGTGATGCCACCAACTTGGGCTTTCTTTTTCAACATTCCTTTGGCTACTCAAGGTCTTTTCTGGTTCCATATAAATTTTAGGATTATTTGTTCCATTTCTTTGGAAAAAATTGATGGGATTTTGATAGGGATTACATTAAACGTGTAGATTGCTTTAGTTAGCATAAACATTTTCACAGTATTTGTTCTTCCAATCCTTAAGCATGGAACATTTTTCCATTTCTTTGTGTCTTCCTTAATTTCTTTCATGAGTACTTCATAGTTTTCTGAGTACAGATTCTTTGCCTCTTTAGTTAGCTTTATTCCTAGGTATCTTACGGTTTTGGGTGCAATTGTAAATGATTGACTCCTTAATTTCTCTTTCTCCTGTCTTATTGTTGGTGTATAGAAATGCAACTGATTTCTGTGCATTGATTTTATATCCTGACACTTTACTGAATTCCCGAAAAAATTCTAGCAGATTTGGAGTGGTATCTTTTGGGTTTTCCACATAAATTATCATATCATCTGCAAAGAGTGATAGTTTGACTTCTTCTTTGCTGATTTGGATGCCTTTAATTTCTTTGTGTTGTCTGATTGCTGAGGCTAGAACTTCTAGTACTATGTTGAATAACAGTGGTGATAATGGACATCCCTGTCATGTTCCTAACCTTAGTGAAAAAGCTCTAAGTTTTTCTCCATTGAGAATGATATTTTTAGTGGGTTTTCATAGATGGCTTTGATGAAATTGAGGTATATACCCTCTATCCCTACACTTTGAAGAGTTGTGATCAGGAAAGGATGTTGTACTCTGTCAAATGCTTTTTCAGCATCTATTGAGAGTATCATATGGTTTTTGTACTTTTATTAAAGTATTGTATCACATTGATTGATTTGTGGATGTTGAACCAACCTTGCAGTCCTGGGATAAATCCCACTTGGTCATGGTGAATAATCCTTTTGATGTGCTGTTGGAGCCTATAGGAAAGTATTTTGGTAAGAATTTTCGCATCTGTGTCCATCAAGGATACTGGTCTGTAATTCTCTTTTTTGATGGGATCCTTCTCTGGTTTTGGGATGAAGGTAATGCTGGCCTCATAAAATGAGTTTTAAAGTTTTCCTTCCATTTCTATTTTTTGGAACAGTTTCAGGAGAATAGGAATTAATTCTTCTTTAAATCTTTGGTAGAATTCCCCTGGGAAGCCCTCTGGCCCTACACTCTTGTTTGTTTGGAGAATTTTGATGACTGTTTCAATCTCCTTACTGGTTATGGGTCTGATCAGGTTTTCTGTTTCTTCCTGGTTCAGTTGTGGTAGTTTATATGCTTCTAGGAATGCCTCCATTTCTTCCAGATTGTCAAATTTGGTGGCATATAGTTGCTCATAATGTGTTCTTATAATTGTTTGTATTTCTTGGGTGTTGGTAATTAATTAATTTTTAAAAGATGTGGTATGTATTGGGTTCCTGGGTGGCTCTGGTCATGATCCCAGGGTCCTGGGATGGAGCCCCACACTGGGCTCCCTGCTCAGAGGGGAGCCTGCTTCTTCCTCTCTCTCCCTGCTCATTTTCTCTCTTTTTCAAATAAATAAATAATTTTTAAATGTCATGTATTAAATACATTTTATCACATTAGGTGACTTTAATAACTAGAACAAAGTATGAGATGTATTAATAATTAATTGATTATGTATATTGATCATAATAAACACAATGTAACTAAAGTAACTGATAATAATCCTTATAAACAAAATAGGTGGCTTCCAATCTTCCTCCAAATGGTTCCTTGTTTTGCTTAAATTACTATAACCAATTATACATTATTTAATTATATAATTATTATCATACATAAAATATTTCATGGTGAGTTAGTAGTACTGAAAGTAAGTACTGAAAGAATGAAGAGTTGTGGTTGTTGTAAGAGGGAATGGAAAATTATAATTCAGGCCATAATTTTAGATGCACATTCTTTTTTTCAGTTCTTTTATTGCCCTCACAATTATATAGAGGAGATCCATAAATGGGGGTTAATAATATATAATCTCTTCATTCTTGATTGGAGGAAAAAACCATTGAAACTGAACCAAAACTCTTTGCCCATCAGCTAGGACCCTTTTGTGCCTTCCTTTTGCAGTCATACATCAAATGGATATTAGAAATCCAGGGTCACTATAAAGTACACTATGATGGCTCACAAACCTGTCTATGCATAAATATCTGTAGTATTTGTTTAAAATATAGCCCTCTGTACTTGGGTTCTTGGGGCACCTGGGTAGCTCAGTGGGTTAAAGCCTCTGCTTTCAGCTCAGGTCATGATCCCAGGGCCCTGGGATCGAGCACCAAATCGGGCTCTCTGCTTAGCAGGGAGCCTGCTTCCTCCTCTCTCTGCCGGCCTCTCTGCCTACTTGGGATCTTTGTCTGTCAAATAAATAAGTAAATAAAATCTTTAAAAAATAAAATAAAATAAAATATAGGTTCTTGAGCCCCATACAAGTGTTGATTTAGTATCTAGAATCCAGAAATTTGTATTTCAGTTCATGACTCCCTCCTAAATAACTGTTCTGATTCAGCCCATCTGTAGAGACTAGCATTTGGAAACCACTCATAGAGTTTCCTGGGAAGTAGTTGTATGTTTTGGGTAAGGGAGTGAGGGCAGGATGTGTTCATACATTCATATCAGGAAGTGGGAATAAAAGAATATATGGTAGGTATCTTTTTTTCTTGTATACTTTGTTTCTTTGTTTTCTTATACGATAGATATCTTTTTTAATGGCATATACTCTTTGTTTTTTTCCTTGTAATTAGCTTTATGGACCAAAGAACAAAATAAAAATAAATATATTTTGGTGCTTATAATATTCCATTTAGAGTCACCTGGGTGGCTCAGTCAGTCGAGTGGCTGCCTTTGGCTCAGGTCTTGATCCCAGGGTCCTGGAATCAAGCCCCACATCAGGATCCCTCCTCAGTAAAGAGCCTGCTTCTCCCTCTCCCTCTACCCACTGCTCTATTTGCGCTCTCTCTCTATCTCTATGTCAAGTGAATAAATAAAATCTAATAGTAGTAATAATAATAATATTAATAATCCTTTTAGCATTGTCCAAGTGAACACCTTGTGCATTCCATCCTTTCAAACATCTAAGTAGTCCAAAGTATTATCTATTTTATCTCCTAAATGAACTCTTAAATCTGTCCATTTTTTTGAATTTCCACTCCCAATATCCACTCCCAATATCCTGGTACTGGCCACTCTCATCTCCTGTCTGGATTCCTGTGACAAACTCCTAACTGATTTCCCTTCTGCCAGGCTTATTTCCCTCTAATACATTCTCCATGCTCCTGCCACAGTACAAAGTCCCTATTTTTTTTTCACAAGTCCCTTAAGAGCTGGTCTACTGTGCCTCTCCAACATCTTTTATTCTTTATAACCTCCTCTTATTCTGCACACATACTAAGCTTCCTTTAATTCTTTTAGTGTTATAGCTTTCCCATAAATACCCTCCTGAATTCCCATCCTTATATATTTATTCACCTGGCAAATTTTACTTATATTTCATGTTAGTTCTTCAAGTGTGTACTAAAATCTGCATATTTTGTATTTTAAAACTTCTTGATGAAGGTTTTAGCTTTTAACATTTGTATGTAGATGAGGAGTTAACAAATACATAGTTCAGATCAAAAGGGGACTCTTCAGAAACAGGAAGATTGCTGCAAATATCTATTCATGTCCCAAAGTCCTCTTAAAGGTCTGGTCCAAATAATAATTAAGTCATATAAAAATTATTATTCTGAATAATTTCTCATCTTGTATCTCATAACATGTCAAAAACACATCTTGAAAGGTAGCTGGGTGGCACAGTTTGTTGAGAATCCAACTCTTGGTTTGGGCTCAGGTCATGATCTTGGGGTCCTAGGATTGAGTCATGCATTATGCTGTGCCCTCAGCATGGAGTCTGCTTGAGAGTGTCTCTCTCCCTCTTCCTCTACCCCTCCCACTTGTTCTGTCTTTCTCTCTTTCAAATAAATAAACAAAAAGATCTTTTATTCTTTTTTTATTTGAGCTGATCCACTTTTTTTAATTAATTAATTTATTTTCAGAAAAACAGTATTCATTATTTTTTCACCACAACCAGTGCTCCATGCAATCCGTGCCCTCTATAATACCCACCACCTGGTACCCCAACCTCCCACCCCCCCACCACTTCAAAACCCTCAGATTGTTTTTCAGAGTCCATAGTCTCTCATGACTCACCTCCCCTTCCAATTTACCCCAACTCCCTTCTCCTCTCTAACACCCCTTGTCCTCCATGATATTTGCTATGCTCCACAAATAAGTGAAACCATATGATAATTGACTTTCTCTGCTTGACTTATTTTACTCAGCATAATATCTTCTAGTCCCATCCACATTGCTACAAAAGTTGCATATTCGTCCTTTCTGATGGAGGCATAATACTCCATAGTGTATATGGACCACGTCTTCCTTATCCATTCATCCGTTGAAGGGCATCTTGGTTCTTTCCATAGTTTGGCGACCATGGCCATTGCTGCTATAAACATTGGGGTACAGATGGCCCTTCTTTTCACGACAACTGTATCTTTCTTTTAAAAAAAACACACATCTTGAAAGACCAAATTATCTTCATGTTCATACATCTACAAGATATCTTCTCTATAATACAGAATTCTACCTAAACAAGTAAATGCCCACCCCTGCGATATTTTCTTATCTCTCAAGACTTTATTTTGTGAGCAGAAAAAAAAATATGGCATACTAGCAAATGATTTTTTTTTCTTCATTACATACCTCTCTCACACAGTTTGAAATTCACTAACCCATCTGTTTAGGTAGAAAATTTCAACAAAGCTATTTTTAAATAAAGGCAATCTATAAAATTACATTTGTATCAAAACAGAGAACCTCAATATGGATATATTGGCATCATATAATCTCAGAATTAAGTTTAAAAAAAAAGAAAATGCAAGTACTATGATCAGCATTGCTGAAAATTAGCATCACCCTATTGAAATACTGTGCTAGCCAAAGTGATTGATTCTGATTATCAATGTGAAACAGAGTTTTTCCTCCTCCAAACAGAGATGTCTGGAGACCAGATGATTTTACAGACTGCCTCTTAGTACTTCCTTGCCCAGTGATATAAATTAGTGAAATGTGACCAAAAACACATTACAAGCAGCACCACTAAGAGCTGTGACTCTTCAAGAATGAAGTCTTAGCTTATTACACAACAATGGCCAGCAAAAGATTTCATTGACAGTAAATGAACATGAAATGGATGGTGAAGGAAGCTCTAAATTCCAAATATGAGTTGCAGAAATGAGGATTGCAGTAAACATATTCTCATTCTTGTTTTCTTTGCATTTATGTATAATTAGCAAATGCCTTTTATTTTGTCTCTCTCCTTCTAAAATATGAAGAATGATTAGTGGCTGTTAACCTTGCAGTTTAATTTTTACCCTATAGGATATCAAACCTGGGAGGCAGGTACATTAGAAAAGATAGTACATTCTCCAGAGATGGATACAGTGACAGGTAGGACTTTGATCTCCTTTGTATGACAGGTAGTTGCAATAGGTTAGGTGAATAAATATTTACTATTACTGATGCTTAGAAGTTGAAACAGAGGAATGTATATGACTGTTATTTGACAAAGGGAAGGACTGTGACAAATATTGCATGTTCACTTTTGATAACTTGTGCAATACCTTTTATTCTATCCACTTAATTGCAAGAGTTTGAAATATTAGAACATTTCCGAGATTCCCAGGTCTACATTTCTTTATGTATATATTTATATTTTATAACTGGTATGTTTTCACATGATATTTGGGAGAAGAGAAGCAAAGTCCATCTTCTTCCACTGACAGTAGTAGCAGACAGATGTTTGGACTTTCCAGATTTGAATTGTTTGAAATGGCTTCTGTTTAATGCTATTCACTCTTTCCTAGATTGAAGAGTAGCTGTAAAGTCTTCAGAGGATTCTGAGGTCCTCATGGTAGCAACACTCTGATTCTTGGGGACAGTGAACATAAGAGCTAGAGACATCACCTCTGACACTCACTCAGTCTTCCACCTTTCCAATGATTCTGCAAGTACCTAATTTCCTTGTGTTAAATTTATTTATGCTTGCTATAAATATTGTATCTTCTTGTTTTCCAGATTAAATACTTACTAATTTTAACATTAAATTCCCTACTGTTTTGAACCAAAGGGAAAAGAAAACCAAATAAGACAAAATACATTTTATAAATGGATGGTGAAAAATAAACCAAGTGATCTTAATCTTAGCAGGTTATGGATAAGAGCTCATCAGTAAGAAAGCACAAAATAATAGGTAGTGTTTGACATTATTAATATAACCAATTTAATGAAAAGAAAATGATGAAAATAGCAAAGTAGTGATTAAAACACATCTTTTGTGGAAATTGTCAATTAAACTATGTCAAAATATTCTGGTTCTATAATGACCAGACAAATTAAAAAAATAGGTCCTAAGAAAATTTATTTTATCCACTATGGATGTTTAATTGTCATATAATGATCAGACACAACTACTGTCTCATATTAATCTATGAGTTTCTCCTTTCCTTCCACTAGATTTGAGTTAATATTAGGATACTGTACATATCCTCCCTTTTTAATTACATTTTATTTTATTTTATTTTATTTTATTTCTTTTTGGGGTTCCAAAATTCATTGTTTATGCAGTGTTCCATGCAATATGTATCCTCCATAATACCCACCACCAGACTCACCCAATCCCCTACCCCCTTCCCTACAAAACCATGTTTGTTTCTCAGAGTCCACAGTCTCTCATGGTTTGTCTCCCCCTCCGATTTCCCCCTATTCACTTCTCCTCTCCATCTCACAAAGACCTCCGTGTTATTCCTTATGCTCCATAAGTAAGTTAAACCATATGATAATTGGCTCTCTTGGCTTGACTTTTTTCACTCAGCTTAATCTCTTCCAGTCCCATCCATGTTGATACAAAAGTTGGGGGTTCATCTTCTCTGATGGAGACATAATATTCCATTGAATATATGGACCATATCTTCTTTATCCATTTGTCTGTTAAAGGGCATCTTAGTTCTTTCCACTGTTTGGCTATTGTGGCCACTGCTGCTATGAACATTGGGGTACAGATGGCCCTTCATTTCACTACATCTGTATCTCTGGGGTAAATTCCCAGGAGTGCAATTGCAGGGTCATAATGTAGCTCTTCTTTTAATTTCTTAAGGAATCTCCACACTGTTTTCCAAAGTCGCTGCACCACTTGCATTCCCATCCAAAGTGTAATAGGGTTCCCTTTCCCCACATCCTCTGCAATACTTGTTATTTATTCTCTTGTTGATTTTGTCCATTTTGACTGGTGTAAGGTGGTATCTCAATGTGGTTTTGATATGAATCTCCCTGATGCCTAGTGATGATGAACATTTTTTTCATGTGTCTGATAGCCATTTGTATGTCCTCATTGGAGAAACATCTTTTCATATCTTCTGCCCATCTTTTGATATGATTGTCTGTTTTGTGTGTGTTGAGTTTGAGGAGTTCATTATAGATTCTGGATATCAACCTTTTGTCTCTACTGTCATTTGCAAATATCTTCTCTTATTCCGTGGTTTGCCTCTTTGTGTTTTTTTTACTGTTTTCTTTGCTGTGCAGAAGCTTTTGATTTTGATCAAGTCCCAAAAGTTTATTTTTACTTTTGTTTCCTTTGCCTTTGGAGACATCTTGAAAGAAAGCAACAGATTTCTGTACATTGATTTTGTATCCTGCCACATTACTGAATTGTTATATGAGTTCTAGTAGTTTGGGGTGGAGTCTTTTGGGTTTTCCATATAAAGTATCATGTCATCTGTGAAGAGAGAGAGTTTGACTTTTTCTTTGCCAATTTGAATACATTTTACTTCTTATTGTTGTCTGATTGTTGTTGCTAGGGCTTCTAGTACTATGTTGAACAACAGTGGCAAAAATGGGCATCCCTGTCGTGCTCCTGATCTCAATGGGAAGAATTTCAGCTTTTCCCCATTGAGAATGACATTTGCTGTGAGGTTTTCATAGACAGATTTTAGGAAATTGAGGAATGTTCTTTCTATCCGTATACTTTCAATCATTTTAATCAGGAACAGATGCTGTATCTTGTCAAATGCTTTTTCTGCATCAATTGAGAGGACCATGTGGTTCTTCTCTCTTCTCTTATTGATTTGTTCTATCACATTGATTGATTTGCAAATGTTGAATCATGCTTTCGTCCCATGGATAAATCCCACCTGGTCATGGTGGATAATCTTTTTAATGTACTGTTTGATCCTATTAGCTAGGATTTTTTTGAGAATCATAGCATCCATGTTTATCAGGGATATTGGTCTGAAAGTCTTCTTTTTGGTAGGGTCTTTGCCTGGTTTGGGAATCAGGGTAATGCTGACTTCATAGAAAGAGACTGGAAGTTTTTCTTCTGTTTCTATTTTTGAAACAGTTTTAGGAGAATGTCTATTATTTCTTCTTTGAATGTTTCATAGAATTCCCCAGGGAATCCATCAGGAGGTACAGAGGTTTTTGACCACTGCTTCAATCTCATTAATAGATATTGGTCTATTCAGGTTGTCAGTTTCTTCCTGATTCAGTTTTGGAAGTTTATAGGTTTTCAGGAATGCATCCATTTTATCTAGGTTGCTTGACTTTTTGGCATATAACTTTTGATAATTGCTGACCATTGTTCCAATTTCCTTGGTGTTAGTCACGATCTCTTTCTTTTCATCCATAATTTCATTAATTTGGGTTCTTTCTCTTTTCTTTTGCATTAGTTTGGCCTGTGGTTTATTGATCTTATTGATTCTTTCAAAAAAACCACCTTCTAGATTTATTGATATGTTCTACTGTATCTCTAGTTTCTATCTCATTGATCTCGGCTGTAAATGTAATTATTTCCCTTTTTGTTTGTGGGCCTGGCTTAATTTACTGTTAATTCTCCAGTTCTTTTTTTTTTCCAATTTATTTATTTTCAGAAAAACAGTATTCATTATTTTTTCACCACAACCAGTGCTCCATGCAAGCCGTGCCCTCTATAATACCCACCACCTGGTACCCCAACCTCCCACCCCCCCGCCACTTCAAACCCCTCAGACTGTTTTTCAGAGTCCATAGTCTCTCATGGTCCACCTCCCCTTCCAATTCACCCAAATTCCCTACTCCTCTCTAATGCCCCTTGTCCTCCATGCTATTTGTTATGCTCCACAAATAAGTGAAACCATATGATAATTGACTTTCTCTGCTTGACTTATTTCACTCAGCATAATCTCTTCCAGTCCCGTCCATGTTGCTACAAAAGTTGGGTATTCATCCTTTCTGATGGAGGCATAATACTCCATAGTGTATATGGACCACATCTTCCTTATCCATTCATCCGTTGAAGGGCATCTTGGTTCTTTCCATAGTTTGGCGACCGTGGCCATTGCTGCGTTAAACATTGGGGTACAGATGGCCCTTCTTTTCACGACATCTGTATCTTTGGGGTAAATACCCAGTAGAGCAATTGCAGGGTCATAGGGAAGTTCTATTTTTAATTTCTTGAGGAATCTCCACACTGTTCTCCAAAGAGGCTGCACCAACTTGCATTCCCACCAACAGTGGAAGAGGGTTCCCCTTTCTCCACATCCTCTCCAACACATGTTGTTTCCTGTTTTGTTAATTTTGGCCATTCTAACTGGTGTAAGGTGATATCTCAATGTGGTTTTAATTTGAATCTCCCTGAGGGCTAATGATGATGAGCATTTTTTCATGTGTCTGATAGCCATTTGTATGTCTTGATTGGAGAAGTGTCTGTTCATATCTTCTGCCCATTTTTTGATGTGTTTGTCTGTTTCGTGTGGGTTGAGTTTGAGGAGTTCATTATAGAACCTGGATATCAACCTTTTGTCTGTACTGTCATTTGCAAATATCTTCTCCCATTCCCTGGGTTGCCTCTTTGTTTTTTTGACAGTTTCCTTTGCTGTGCAGAAGCTTTTGATTTTGATGAAGTCCCAGGAGTTTATTTTGGCTTTTGTTTCCTTTGCCTTTGGAGACATATCTTGAAAGAAGTTGCTGTGGCTAATATCAAAGAGATTACTGCCTATGTTCTCCTCTAAGATTCTGATGGATTCCTGTCTCACGTTGAGGTCTTTTATCCATTTTGGGTTGATCTTTGTGTACGGTGTAAGAGAATGGTCGAGTTTCATTCTTCTACATATAGCTGTCCAGTTTTCCCAGCACCATTTATTGAAGAGACTGTCTTTTTTCCACTGTATATTTTTTCCTGTTTTGTCGAAGATTAATTGACCATAGAGTTGAGGGTCCATATCAGGGCTCTCTACTCTGTTCCACTGGTCTATGTGTCTGTTTTTATGCCAGTACCATGCTGTCTTGGTGATCACAGCTTTGTAATAAAGCTTGAAATCAGGAAAGGTGATGCCGCCAGCTTTATTTTTGTTTTTCAACATTTCCTTAGCGATTCAGGGTCTCTTCTGATTCCATACAAATTTTAGGATTATTTGCTCCAGCTCTTTGAAGAATGCCGGTGGAATTTTGATCGGAATGGCATTAAAAGTATAGATTGCTCTAGGCAGTATAGACATTTTAACAATGTTTATTCTTCCGGTCCAAGAGCATGGAATGGTATTCCATCTTTTTGTGTCTTCTTCAATTTCTTTCATGAGTGTTCTGTAGTTCCTCGAGTACAGATCCTTTACCCCTCTGCTTAGGTTTATTCCCAGGTATCTTATGGTTCTTGGTGCTATAGTAAATGGAATCAATTCTCTAATTTCCCTTTCTGTATTTTCATTGTTAGTGTATAAGAAAGCCACTGATTTCTGCACATTGACTTTGTATCCTGCCACGTTGCTGAATTGCTGTATGAGTTCTAGTATTTTGGGGGTGGAGTCTTTTGGGTTTTCCATATAAAGAATCATGTCATCTGTGAAGAGAGAGAGTTTGACTTCTTCATTACCAATTTGGATACCTTTTATTTCTCTCTGTTGTCTGATTGCTGTTGCTAGGGCTTCTAATACTATGTTGAACAACAGTGGTGAAAGTGGGCATCCTTGTCTTGTTCCTGATCTCAATGGGAAGGCTGCAAGCTTTTTCCCATTGAGGATGATATTTGCTGTGGGTCTATCATAGATAGATTTGATGAGGTTCAGGAATGTTCCCTCTATCCCTATACTTTGGAGCGTTTTAATCAGGAACGGATGTTGGACTTTGTCAAATGCTTTTTCTGCATCAATTGAGAGGACCATGTGGTTCTTCTCTCTTCTCATATTAATTTGTTGTATCACATTGATTGATTTGCGAATGTTGAACGATCCTTGTAGCCCTGGGATGAATCCCACCTGATCATGGTGTATAATCTTTTTAATGTGCTGTTGGATCCTGTTGGGTAGGATCTTGTTGAGAATCTTAGCATCCATATTCATCAGTGATATTGGTCTGAAATTCTCCTTTTTGGTAGGGTCCTTGCCTGGTTTGGGGATCAGGGTAATGCTGGCTTCATAGAAAGAGTCTGGAAGTTTTCCTTCTGCTTCAATTTTTTGAAACAGCTTCAGGAGAATAGGTGTTATTTCTTCTTGGAAGGTTTGGTAGAATTCCCCAGGGAATCCGTCAGGTCCTGGGCTCTTGTTTTTTGGGAGGTTTTTGATCACTGCTTCAATCTCGTTATTAGATATCGGTCTATTCAGGTTGTCGATTTCTTACTGGTTCAATTTTGGTAGTTTATATTTTTCCAGGAATGCATCCATTTCATCCAGGTTGCTAAGATTATTGGCATATAACTGTTCGTAATAACTTCTGATGATTGTTTCTACTTCCTTGGCGTTAGTTGTGATCTCTCCCTTTTCATTCCTAATTTTATGAATTTGGGATTTCTCTCTTTTCTTTCGGATTAGTGTAACCAGTGGCTTATCGATCTTATTGATTCTTTCAAAAAACCAGCTTCTAGTTTCATTGATACGTTTTACTGTATCTCTGGTTTCTCCCTCATTGATCTCAGCTCTAATCTTGATGATTTCCCTTCTTATGTGTGGAGTTGGTTTGATTTGTTGTTGATCCTCCAGTTCTTTAAGGTGTAGAGACAGCTGGTGTGTTCTGGATTTTTCAATTTTTTTGAGCAAGGCTTGGATGGCTATATATTTTCCCCTTAGGACCGCCTTTGCTGTATCCCATAGGTTTTGGACCGAAGTGTCTTCATTCTCATTGGTTTCCATGAATTGTTTCAGTTCTTCTTTGATCTCCTGGTTGATCCAAGCATTCTTAAGCAAGGTGGTCTTTAGCTTCCAGGTGTTTGCGTACCTTCGGAACTTTTCCTTGTGTTGAGCTCCAGTTTCAAAGCATTGTGATCTGAGAATATGCAGGGAATAATCTCAGTCTTTTGGTATCAGTTGAGTCCTGATTTGTGACCCAGTATGTGGTCTATTCTGGAGAAGGTTCCGTGTGCACTTGAGAAGAATGAGTATTCTGCTGTTTTAGGGTGGAATGTTCTGTATATATATCTATGAGGTCCATCTGGTCCTATGTGTCATTCAATGCTCTTGTTTCTTTATTGATTTTGGCTTTGATGATCTGTCTAATTCTGAAAGAGGCATGTTAAGATCTCCTACGATTAGTGTATTCATATCAATATGACTCTTTATCTTGATTAACAGTTTTCTTAAGTAATTGGCTGCTCCCATATTGGGAGCATAGATATTTACAATTGTTAGATCATCTTGGTGGATAGTCCCTTTAAGGATTATGTAGTGTCCTTCTGTATCTCTGACTACAGTCTTTAGTTTGAAGTCTAATTTATCTGATATGAGAATCGCTACCCCAGCCTTCTTTTGAGTCCCATTGGCATGAAAGATGTTTCTCCACCCCTTCACTTTCAGTCTGCGTGTATCCTTAGGTTCAAAATGGGTCTCTTGTAGACAGCATATGGATGGGTCCTGTCGTTTTATCCAATCTGCAACCCTGTGCCATTTTATGGGTGCATTTAGGCCATTCACATTGAGAGTGATTATTGATAGATACGTTTTTATTGACATCGAGTTACCTTTGAAGTCTTTCTTTCTGTAGACTGTCTCTATATTTCTGTTCAATGCTATTCTTGGGATTTTTCCTCTTTTATAGAACCCCCCTTAATATTTCCTGCAGTATCGGCTTGGTGGTTGCATAGTCTTTTAAGCCTTGCCGGTCTTGGAAACTCTTTATCTCTCCATCCATTTTGAATGTCAGTCTTGCTGGATAAAGTATTCTTGGCTGCATGTTCTTCTCATTCAGTGCCCTGAATATATCTTGCCAGCCTCTTTTGGCTTGCCAGGTCTCTGTGGACAGGTCTGACGTTATTCTGATGGGCTTCCCTCTGTAACTAAGGAGCCTCTTTGCCCTGGCGGCTTTCAAGAGATTATACCTACAATTATAATTCCTCAATTTGACTATCAGGTGTCGTGATGTTTTTTTGGAGTGTATAATCTTGGGTGGAGACCGTTCAGCCTCTAGTACATGAACGCTGGTTTCATTCGCGAGATTCGGAAAATTTTCATGAAGGACTTGTTCCACGATATCTTCTAGACTTCTTTCTTTCTCCTCCCCTTCAGGAATTCCAATAATTCTGACGTTGGAACGCTTCATGGCATCATTTATTTCCCTGATTCTGCTTTCGTGGGATCTAAGCTGTTTGTTCCAGGCTTCCTCCTGATCCTTTCTCTCTATCTGTTTGTCTTACAGATCACTAATTCTATCTTCTGTCTCAGTTACCCTAGCTTTGAGAGAGTTTAGATTAGATTGGAACTCATTGAGAGCATTGTGGGCCTCCTCCCTGATAGCTTTAAGCTCCGCCCTAACATTGTGAACATCCTGTCTGGTCGCTTTCAGTTCGGCCCTAATCAATTCTGTTTGGTCATCCATGGTTTTCTCCAACCTAGCTATTGCCTGGATAATTGTTAGCCTGAATTCTCTTTCTGACATATTGTCTATGTTGATAGCCATTAGCTCTGTTGCAGAAGGTCCATCCTCTGTATTTTTCTTCTGTTGGGCATTCCTCCTCCTAGTCATTTTGGTGGGAGGAGACTGAACAGATGCAGCTGGATGTATCAACTCTGGTGCAGTCAAGGTGCACCCTGGAACACTTCTGAGCAATCAGGATTCCCCACCCAAATGAGAGACAAAAGAAAAGAAAAAGAATAAAAGGAAAAGAAGAAAAAGAAGAAGAAAAAAAGATAAAAGAGAGAGAGACAGGAAAGAAAGGGAAGATGAAAGAGAAGGTTCAGCCCAGATGGGCCCCAAGGTAAGATTTATGAAGTAGACAAACAAAAAGAGATAGAAAGACTGATACAATTATATGGCAAGAGAAAGAAGAAAAGAAAAAAAATATATATATGCAAATAAAGAGAGAACCTCGTCAAAAAGAACCACAAGTGTAAAATTTATATGCTATCAGGACAAACTCAAAAAACACAGAAACACTGGTGGAAGAAGATGGGAGAGTTCTTATAAATTCTCAGTGTGTGCGAGGAAGGTTGTTTTGATTCTTCCTGGATGTATCTTGATATCTTTGTTAAAGGACTCAACTTTCCTAAGATAAAGGGGATTAAAAATTGGTTTACCTATAGGGGTAGTATTGATTGGGGAAAGGGGATTACTTTGAAGTTAACTCTATATGAATATTAGAGGATAAAAATAAAAAGGAATATACTAGACTAAACTAAACTAAAATTTTAAAAAAGGAATTCAAAAAATAAAAATGCAAAAGAAAAACATAGGTGTATGTATCAAAAAGTTCAGGTTAGAAAGGTATTATGGAATTTGATGTACTGTGCAGCTCGCTGTGGTGGTAAATAGGTTAAAAAAATTACCTATGTGTAAAAAAATATATATATATATACATATATATATATATGTATATATATATATGAACCAGAATAGTGGAAACGAGTGAATAATACAAGTTTTCCTATAAAGTAGTGGTGGTTCTCTTGTAGTCCTTTTTTTTTTTTTTCTTTCTTGGTTTGTTTTCTGGGGGAGGGGCCTGCCACATGGGTTGTCAGTCAATGATGTTTCCTGAGTTGAGTCCCCCCGCCCCCCTCAAGGGGGTGGGCTCTGGGGAAACTGGTTTTTTTCAGGCTTTTGTTCTCTGGCGGTTTTTTTTTTTTTTTTTTGCTTGTTCACTTTTTTTCCTCTCACCTTGACCGCCTTTGATGGTTTTTGTAGTATTAGAAGAAATCAAACCGCACCCTGATCTCCCTCTCAGAGAGAAGCCTCAGTCTGGGTGCAGAAGCTGAATAAATTCCCCCTTGTCCGCTGGCAGAGCAGGTTCAAAGTTGCAGACCCTGTGGGCGCAGGATCTTTTGCTCGTCCCCAAAGCCAAGGCAGTGGCGGCTGTCTGGGAGCTCCTGACCGCCAGAGAGGTTCCAAGCAGCGATCGCACACTGAGATTTTGCCGCCGGCCCGGGCTGGGAGTGCCCGGCTTGCGCGCACCACTTTTCAGAGGCGGCTGTGGGTCGGGCGTGCATCTGGGGCTCTGAGAACGGGGCGCTGGTCCGTAAGCCGCAGGCTGGGCTTTTGCGCGCCTCTGTCCGGGGAAGAGTTTCGCTCGCACGGGGCTTAGACTTTGAAACAATGGCGCAGGTCAAGAAGCACCCCCGGGCCTTAGAAACCCAGGAGAGCTGGAGGGACGTGCGCGCGCATCTCAAGCTTTGTGGTAGGGCTAGCGCGCGTTCTGCAGACCGGCGCAGCTCCCATCCCCTCACAGGAGCCGGAACCCACGCACTCTGGGGCGCGCTGGCGGCTTAGGGACCAGGAGCTGGTTTCACCGCCGCACTCTCTCTGCCTCCGTGCCGGGGAGGCCGTCTGGGACCGGGGACTTAAGCCCCTGTCCCTAGCCTCCCCGATTCCCACAATTTCCCCCCGCAATCCTTTGCTCTTTTGGAGTGCTTTCAACCAGTCTCCAAGTTAATGCTGGTCCCCAGACGCAGGGCACTCTCGCTCGTATTGGGGTATTACTTTCCCACCGGTCGCCTCTGGTGGCTCCCTCCCCCTTTTGTTTATCTTCTGATATCAGTCCGCTGTTCCCATTCCGCTTTACCTGCTCACTGGCGTCTTCTGCCCCTGTAGAGATCCAGACGTGTATAATTCTGATCTCAGGCTGATTTCATGGGTGATCGGAGTTCTTTGGTAGGTAATCAGCTCACTTTGGGGTACCAGCTGAAAAGACGCCTCTTCCTAGTACCCCGCCATCTTGCCCCCCCCTAATTCTTCAGTTCTTTAAGGTATAAAGAGAGCTTGTGTATTCTGGATTTTTTTTTCAATTTTTTTGAGGGAGGCCTGTAAGGCTATGTATTTCCCCCTTAAGACCACCTTTGCCATATACCATAGGTTTGGACTGAAGTGTCTTCTTTCTCTTTGGTTTCCATGAATTATTTAAGTTCTTCTTTGATTTCCTGGTTGATCCAAACATTCTTAAGCAGGGTGTTATTTAGCTTCCAAGTGCTTGAATTCCTTCCAAATTTTTTCTTGTGGTTGAGTTCCAGTTTCAAAACATTGTGGTCTGAGGATATGCAATATATGAATAATTTCAATCTTTTGGTATTGATTGAGCCCTGATTTGTGACCCAGCATGTGGTCTATTCTCAAGAAAGTTCCATGTGTGCTTGAAAAGAATGTGTATTCTGTTGTTTTAGAGTGAAATTTTCTGTATATATCTATGAGGTCCATCTGGTCCAATGTGTCATTCAAAGCTCTTGTTTCTTTATTGACTTTCTGCTTGGATGATCTGTCTATTACTGAGAGTGATGTGTTAAGATCCCCTACTATTAATGTATTCTATAGCAATGTGTCTCTTTATCTTGATTAACAGTTGTCTTAGTTAGTTGACGCCTCCTGTATTGGGGGTAAAAATATTTAAACAATTGTTAGATCTTCTTGGTGGATAGAACCTTTAAGAATAATGTAGTTTCAGGGGCGCCTGGGTGGCTCAGTGGGTTAAGCCGCTGCCTTTGGCTCAGGTCATGATCTCAGGGTCCTGGGATCGAGTCCCGCATCAGGCTCTCTGCTCAGCAGGGAGCCTGCTTCCCTCTCTCTCTCTGCCTGCCTCTCCATCTACTTGTGATTTCTCTCTGTCAAATAAATACATAAAATCTTAAAAAAAAAAGAATAATGTAGTTTCAAAAAAAAAAGAATAATGTAGTTTCTTTCTTTTTCTCTGACTGTAGTCTTTAGTTAAAAATCTAGTTTATCTGATATGAGAGTCACTACCCCAGCATAGTCCTCTTGAGTCCCAAGTGCTATATTTTCCTATGCTGAGAAAACTCATAAAACTTCAGGATGCTTCAAGAATGTTGAATAAGCAGAGAGAGTCAATTATCATATGGTTTCACTTATTAGTGGAGCATAACAAATAGCATGGAGAACATGGGGAGATAGAGAGGAGAAGGGAGTTGGGGGAAATTGGAAGGGGAGGTGAACCATGAGAGACTATGGACTCTTAAAAACAATCTGAGGGTTTTGAAGGGGAAGGGGGGTGGGAGGTCGGGGTACCAGGTTGTGGGTATTATAGAGGGCACGGATTGCATGGAGCACTGGGTGTGGTGCAAAAATAATGAATACTGTTATGCTGAAAATAAATAAAAAATAAATTAAAAAAAAGAATGTTGAACAAATAATCATGACATTTGAAAAAGTTGAAATAATTCAGGAGCACTACACTGAGCATAACATTCTTTAGTTTTCATTAAAGTTGTTTTCAAATGATCAGGTAGGAAATGAAAAGTTGAGCAGCATAGTACTTCTTTTGTCTAGCATCACACATCTATTTAATCACTTAATTTTGTAATTAAGGTTCTCTAGGGTATAATTATATTGTGAATGATACAGCATACTATAAACAGACTAGTAAAAATGTAACTGTATAACTTTATTTTTAATCCTTAAGTGTTTATTCTATTGATACTCGCATTGTTATTTAATTGACCATTGTCATGTTTTTGGTCCTATTACTTCATTAAGTGTGAATAATGTTATGTCTTGCCAACAACATATGCATAATGCACAACTATGACTTTTTCCTTATTTTCTTTTTCACATAATTTCTGTTTCTCAAAATAAATAAGTCACACCAGGCAATAGATTTTAAAGACTCTTAAAATAGATTTTAAAGTCATACCAGGCAGTAGATTTTAAAGACTCTCAGGAGGCTTAAAGCCCTGGGACTTTAGCTTTCCTTTCATCAATAGTCTAGCTGGGGGTCAAAGACCTAAACCAATTGGTCTGTTATTACCTTACCATGGTAGGCTTTCCAAACTGGTAATTTTCCATAACTATTCTAAAGCAAAAAAATACTAGACTCTATTTTTTTAATTATACATATAAGAATTAAATAGGGAATTCAATTAATAATTACAAATTACTAGCTTCTAATTTGGACAAAATTCTGGCTTGTGTTATGTACATCCTCATTACCTTAGTTATTTCTCACAAAAATCCGTTAAAAAAGACATAACGATTCACACTTTATAAATGAAAAAAATGAAGGTAAATCAAGTTAATGTTTAAAAAAATCAGATTTAGAATTTGTGTCTATGTTTAGCCAAACCCCTGCCTTTTTTGATACATAATAATACTTTAAAATGTCAATTTATAGTAGTATAATCCATGCTGATAAATCAAGACTTAATACAATCAGCTGCACAAATAATTTAAAAAAGAATATAAACGACATTTCAGATAATTACTTAATTTCAAATACTACATCATTAACATCAAAATTTTCTGGTTTAGGGAACTTAAATCCAGAAAATTATATATGAAATAGTAAATGACTTTCCTTAAGTCAGTTTTTCCAAGTCATTTCCAAATGAAATGACTACTGGCATTAGATTCATCTGGGTGTGAGGTCTGGGATTTTAAAAGCTCAATGACTCTTATGAGTTTGAAGACCCTTGCTCAAAACTCACATACTCAGCTACTTATGTGTCATTTTAAGTGCTTAAAGTTAGTTGATAAAAAGGCTTATAACAATTTGTTGCTTTTAATTTCATAAAAAAGATATAACTGAAAGCAACCTACACCAAGAGGATGTAGCAGTAGCTGTGACTATTGATAGAGGGTGACAAAAAGGGTAATACTCTCTAATGGAGGAAAGAGTAGGATTCTCACTTTAAAATCTGGTTTCACGATTCAAAAGACTTTCTACTCCTTGGCTATTCCGTCTCCTAATTTATTCCCCCAATAATTTATGATAATTGTGATGATGCTTTGATAGTCTGCAAATGACCCCAGAATACTTCTTTAAGAAAGTTTTAGCTTCAGTTCTTACTATACCCAATCACCACGAAAATAATCATTCACTACTTCATGAGATTTACATCTTCTGAAGCTGTTAAGACTCTTTGTGTTGTAAGCAATAAAAAACATAATTCAAAAAAAATTTAAATAGAAAACACAATTCACAGCCTTTAAACAAGTAAGGGGATTTGTCGGTTCACGTAACTAAAAGCTTAAGGTAGCATAAGCTTCAGGTGTGATTTGATCAGCATTTCTCTCAGCTCTGCCTTTTTTAGTGTTCTTACCCTGTCCTCAGGCTGTTTTATGTCATGGTTGTGGAATGGCTACTATAATTCTAGGCTTTACAATGATAGACACATTTTTTAGACAAAAAATATATATACATATATACATATATATTTATAAATATACATATACATATATTTTTGTCTAAAACTGTGCTTAGCATTGTAATACATATATGTATATATATATACATATATGTGTGTGCATATATATATGTATATATATATCACAGCATTTCCCCCTGCTTGAGCTGACTTAGGATACATGCCCTGACCCAAGGATTCTAGACTTAGGCTAGAAAAAATTCTAATAGGCATACCCTGGAAATAGGAGAAGAGTTTTGTGACAGAAATTTGGATTCTGAGACTTGTTTACTGATTCAAATTAAGTGTCTCTGTATTGTCTAGTAGTGTGTTCAATCATATGCTTGAGCTGTCAGGGATCAAAATCAACCTCACATAGGATGTTAGTTTTACATAAGTTTCTCTTATTGATTCCTTCCATATCTGTTTCCTTAATCAAATGATAATAACCTACTAAGTCTGTACTAGGATCTATCTTCTCTTCTAGTTTTGAGAACCAAAAATCCTATCCCCAACCGAGAAATCAATAAAAACCCCAGTTTCAGTTTCAAGAAAGAATTGTTTTCTAGATCCCTTCTGCAGAACCAATAGGAAATAAACAAAGTTTCAATTATAAGGTTCTTACTGAATTTGTAGTATTTGTTTTAAAAATGGTGTGAAATATAGCTTTTTTGAGCGTGCTTTGTAAATCAATGTCCCTTCTTTTTATATAACATTTTTACTTAATTTTAACAATATATTTACTTTCCATGATCAAAATAATGCAAATAAAAAAATATGCATCTACATCCTTCTTTTACCTGCAATATTAGGATCAGGTGAAAACTAGGCCACTTTATATTTTATAGTGTCTGAAAAGGGGTAATAGTATATGCAGCAAGATAATCTAATGTAAATTCAACACTTCAGTTTAGGGATATAGAATAAGTAATTTGCACTATACAAGGGGCTTTAAAGAATAACTGGTAGAAATGAAAATAAACAAGGAGAATAAGTAAACAAGGACATTATTATGCAGACATTTATGAACCATTAAGCATAATTATAACTATGGAAATAGCTTTCTGTTTGCTAGAGATAGCCACTCTACACTCCAATACATACTATTTTCAATTACAAATACAAAAAGTTTATAATACAAGTAAAATGAAATACAGTATCTATGCATATTATAATATGGGGAGCAAAGAAATAACAATGTCTGACACTAAGTACTTTTTTTCCAATTTACTTATTTTCAGAAAAACAGTATTCATTATTTTTTCACCAAACCCAGTGTTCCATGCAAGCCGTGCCCTCTATAATACCCACCACCTGGTACCCCAACCTCTCACCCCCCCCGCCACTTCAAACCCCTCAGATTGTTTTTCAGAGTCCATAGTCTCTCATGGTTCACCTCCCCTTCCAATTTACCCAAATTTCTTTCTCCTCTCTAACGCCCCTTGTCCTCCATGCTATTTGTTATGCTCCACAAATAAGTGAAACCATATGATAATTGACTCTCTCTGCTTGACTTATTTCACTCAGCATAATCTCTTCCAGTCCCATCCATGTTGCTACAAAAGTTGGGTATTCATCCTTTCTGATGGAGGCATAATACTCCATAGTGTATATGGACCACATCTTCCTTATCCATTCATCTGTTGAAGGGCATCTTTGTTCTTTCCATAGTTTGGCGACCGTGGCCATTGCTGCGTTAAACATTGGGGTACAGATGGCCCTTCTTTTCAAGACATCTGTGTCTTTGGGGTAAATACCCAGTAGTGCAATTTCAGGGTCATAGGGAAGCTCTATTTTTAATTTCTTGAGGAATCTCCACACTGTTCTCCAAAGAGGCTGCACCAACTTGCATTCCCACCAACAGTGGAACAGGGTTCCCCTTTCTCCACATCCTCTCCAACACATGTTGTTTCCTGTTCTGTTAATTTTGGCCATTCTAACTGGTGTAAGGTGATATCTCAATGTGGTTTTAATTTGAATCTCCCTGAGGGCTAATGATGATGAACATTTTTTCATGTGTCTGATAGCCATTTGTATGTCTTGATTGGAGAAGTGTCTGTTCATATCTTCAGCCCATTTTTTGATGTGTTTGCCTGTTTCATGTGTGTTGAGTTTGAGGAGTACTTTTGACCCCAAAAAACATGATTAATAATCTTTTTACAAAGATGTATAAGGTAATATATATTTTTAAAAGTATAGTTTTTTACTGAAAAATTTCCTCAAATATCACTCCTGCTGTGTACTTCAGAAGAAAAAGTTAAAGGTTCCAGTTGAATCAGAATATCAAAGTTTATAGATTGCTATCATTTCATACACCAAACATCCCCTGACTTTAATCAAAAACATCATGGTCAAAAACACAGCGGGGGGTGGGGGGAGACAAGATGGTGGGGAAGTAAGAGGCGCCTTTTAAACCTGTACCCTAAAGTGAGTTGATTACCAACCAAAGAACTCCAATCACCCATGAAATCAGCCTGAGATCAGAATTATACATGTCTGGATCTCTACAGGGGCAGAAGATGTCAGTGGGCAGGTAAAGCGGAGTGGGAACAGAGAACTGATATCAGAAGATAAACAAAAGGGGGAGGGAGCCACCAGAGGCGACCAGTTGAAAAGTAATACCCCTAAAAGGAGCGAGAGTGTCCTGTGTCTGGGGACCAGCATTAACTTGGAAACTGGTTGAAAGCACTCCAAAAGAGCAAAGGATCAAGGGGGGGAAATTGGAGGAATCGGGGCTGCTAGGGATAGGGGCTTAAGTCCCCGGTCCCAGGGCAGCCTCCCTGGCGCTGAGCCAGAGAGAGTGCAGCAAAGAAACCAGGTCTTGGTCCCTAAGCCGCCAGCACGCCCAAGAACTTGTGGGGTCCATCTCCTGTGAGAGGCTGGGTGCCTCACCAGAGGACAGAATGCGCATGCCCTGCTATACAGCCTGAGATGCGTGTGCTCCTCATTCTCCCCTGAAAGAGGTACACAAAGGACCGGCTGGCGTTCTTTGACCCATGCCATTGTTTCAGAGCCTAAGACATGCACCCCAAATTCTCCCCTGAAAGAGGTGCGCGAAGGCCCAGCCTGGTGCTTTCGGACCTGTGCCCCGTTCTCAGAGCCTGAAAAGTGTGCGCAACCCACAGCCTCCCCTGAAAGAGGTACGAGCAAGCCAGGCATTCTTAGACCCAGAAAGACCAGGCACTCGCAGTCTGGGTCAGCGGGAAGAGCTCAGTGTGCAATCGCTGCTTGGAACCTCTCTGGCAGTCTTGAGCTGCCCAGACAGCTGCCACTGCTGGGGTTTTGGGTACAAACAAAAGATCCTGTGTCCCCAGGGACCGCGACTTGGAACCTGCTCTGCCAGCTGCCAAAGGGGAACTTATTTGGGCTCTGCAGCCAGACTGAGGCTTCTCTCTGAGAGGGAGGCCAGGATGCAGTTTGTTTTCCTCTAAAACAACAAAAAACATCAAAAGTGGTCAAGGTGAGAGAAAAAAAAAAAGTGAACAAACATAAAAACCGCCAGAGAACAAAAGCCTGAAAAAAAAAACAGTTTCCTCAGAGTCCATCCCCTTGAGGGGATCGGGGGGGATTTAACTCAGGGAACATCATTGACTGAAAACCCACGTGGCAGATCCCTCCCCCAGAAAACAAACCAAGAAAGGAGAAAAAAAAAAAGACAACAAGAGAACAACCACCACTACTTCATAGGACAACTTTTATTTTTAACTCATTCCCACTATTCTGGTTTTTTTTTATAGATAAATTTTTAACCTATTTACCATCACAGTGAGATGTCCAGTACATGAAATTTCATAATAACCTTCTAACCTAAACTTTTTGATACATACACCTGTGTTTTTCTTTTGGATTTCTATTTTTTAATTTTTTTTTTAATTTTAGTTTAGTTTAGTCTGGTTTATTCCTTTTTATTTTTATTTTCTAATATTCATATAGAGTTAAACTTCAAAGTAATCCCCTTTCCCCAATCAATACTACCCCTATAGGAAAACCAATTTTTAATCCCCCTTTATCTTAGGGAAGTTGAGTCATTTAACAAAGATATAAAGATACATCCAGGAAGAATCGAAACAACCTTCCTCGTCCACACTGAGAAATTATAACCACTCTCCCATCTTTTTCTTCCACCATTGTTTCTGTGTTATTGTGTTTCTTCTGAGAGTACACAAATCTTACACTTGGGGTTCTTTTTGATGAGGTTCTTCCTTTATTTGCATATATATATTTTTTTTTTCCTCTTGTCATATACTTTTATCAGTCTTTGTGTTGGTCTTTGTTGCATAAATCTTAACTTGGGGCCCATTTGGGCTGAACCTTCTCTTATATCTTCCCTTTCTTTCCTGTTTCTCTCTCTCTCTCTCTTTTTTCTTTTTCTTTTCTTTTGTCTCTTGTATGGGTGGGGAATCCTGATTGCTCAGAGGTGTTCCAGGGTGCACCTTGACTGCACCATGGTCGATACATCCAGCTACAATTGTTCAGTCATCTCTCACCAAAATGACTAGGAGGAGAAATGCCCAACAGAAGAAAAATACAGAGGATGGACCTTCAGCAACAGAGCTAATGGCTATAAACATAGACAATATGTCAGAAAGAGAATTCAGGCTAACAATTATCCAGGCAATATATAGGTCAGAGAAAGCCACGGATGACCAAACAGAATTGATTAGGGCTGAACTGAAAGCGACCAGATAGGATGTTCACAATGTTAGGGCTGAGCTGAAAACTACCAGGGATGACCTTCACAACTCTCTCATTGAGTTCCAATCTAAACTAAATTCTCTCAAAGCTAGGGAAACTGAGACAGAAGATAGAATTACTGATCTGGAGGACAAACAGATAGAGAAAAAAGATCAGGAGGAAGCCTGGAATAAACAGCTTAGAAACCACAAAAACAGAATCAGGGAAATAAATGATGCCATGAAATGTTCCATCATCAGAATTATTGGAATCCCCGAAGGAGAGGAGAAATGAAGAAGTCTAGAAGATATAGTAGAACAGGTTCTTCATTAAAATTTTCCCAACTCGCGAATGGAACCAACGTTCATTTACTAGTGGCTGAACGGTTTCCACTCAAGATTATACATTCAAAAAAAAAAATCATGATGTTAGCCATTATGATGATAGGGAAAAATGAGGAATCAAAATTGTAGGTATAATCTCTTGTAAGCCGCAAGGACAAAGAGGCTCCTTACTTACAGAGGAAAGCCCATCAGAATAATGTCAGACCTGTCCACAGAGACCTGGCAAGACAGAAAGGGCTGGAAAGATATATTCATGGCACTAAATAAGAAGAACATGCAGCCAAGAATACTTTACCCAGCATGACTGACATTCAAAATGGATAGAGAGATAAAGAGTTTCCAAGACCGGCAAGGCTTAAAGGATTATGCAACCACAAAGCCGACACTGCAGGAAATATTAAGGGGGGTCCTATAAAAGAGGAAAAGTCCTAAGAATTGCATTGAACAGAAATAGAGAGACAATCTACAGAAAGACTTCAAAGGTAACATGATGTCAATAAAAACATATCTATCAATAATAATTCTCAATGTGAATGGCCTAAATGTGCCCATAAAATGGCACACGATTGCAGATTGGATAAAATGACAGGACCCATCCATATGTTGTTTACAAGAGACCCATTTTGAACCTAAAGATACACGCAGACTGAAAGTGAAGGGATGGAGAAGCATCTTTCATGCCAATGGGCCTCAAAAGAAGGTCGGGGTAGTGATTCTCATATCAGATAAATTAGATTTTAAACTAAAGACCGTAGTCAGAGATACAGAAGGACACTACATCATTCTTAAAGGAACTATCCACCAAGATGATCTAACAATTGTAAAAATCGATGCCCCCAATATGGGAGCAGCCAATTACATAAGAAAACTGATAACCAAGATAAAGAGTCATATTGATATGAATACATTAATAGAAGGAGATCTTAACACACCGCTCTCAGAAATAGACAGATCAACCAAGCAGAAAATCATTAAAGAAACTAGAGCATTGTATGACACATTGGACAAGATGGACCTCATAGATATATACAGAACATTCCACCCTAAAACAACAGAGTACTCATTCTTCTCAAATGCACATGGAACCTTCTCAAGAATAGACCATATACTGGGTCACAAATCAAGACTCAACCGATACCAAAAGACTGAGATTATTCCCTGCATATTCTCATATCAAAATGCCTTGAAACTGGAGCTCAATCACAAGGAAAAGTTCAGAAGTAAATCAAACACCTGGAAGCTAAAGACCACCTTGCTTAAGAATGCTTGGATCAACCAGGAGATCAAAGAAGAACAGAAACAATTTGTGGAAACCAATTAGAATGAAGACACTTCGGTCCAAATCCTATGGAATACAGCAAAGGCGGTCCTAAGGGGGAAATACATAGCCATCCAAGCCTCCCTCAAAAAAATTAAAAAATCCAGAACAAATCAGCTGTCTCTACACCTTAAAGAACTGGAGAATCAACAACAAATCAAACCAACTCCACACATGAGAAGGGAAATCATCAAAATTAGAGCTGAGATCAATGAGGTAGAAACCAGAGATGAAGTAGAATGTATCAATGAAACTAGAAGCTGGTTTTTTGAAAGAATCATTAAGATCAATAAACCATTGGCCACACTAATCCAAAAGAAAAGAGAGAAAGCCCAAATTCACAAAATTATGAATGAAAAGGGAGAGATCACAACTAACACCAAGGAAGTAGAAACAATCATCAGAAGTTATGGTCAACAGTTATATGCCACTAAGCTAAGCAACCTAGATGAAATGGATGCATTCCTGGAGAACTATAAACTCCCAAAACTGAACCAGGAAGAAATTGACAACCTGAATAGACCCATATCTAGTAACGAGATTGAAGCTGTGATCAAAAACCTCCCAGAAAACAAGAGCCCAGGACCTTATGGATTCCCTGGGGAATTCTACCAAACGTTCAAAGAAGAAATAACACCTATTCTCCTGAAGCGGTTTCAAAAAATTGAAGCAGAAGGAAAACGTCCAGACTCTTTCTATGAAGCCAGCATCACCCTGATCCTCAAACCAGGCAAAGTCCCTACCAAAAAGGAGAATTTCAGATCAATATCACTGATGGATATGGATGCAAAGATTCTCAACAAGATCCTGGCAAACAGGGTCCAACAGCACATTAAAAAGATTATCCGCCATGACCAGGTGGGATTCATTCCTGGGCTACAAGGATAGTTCAACATTCCCAAATCAATCATTGTGATAGAACACATTAATAAGTGAAGAGAGAACAACCACCTGGTCCTCTCAATTGATGCAGAAAAAGCATTTGATAAAATCCCGCATCCGTTCGTGATTAAAACACTTCAAAGTATAGGGATAGAGGAAACATTCCTGAACTTCATACAATCTATCTAGAAAAACCCAAAGCAAATATCATCCTCAATGGGAAAAAGCTTGGACCCTCCCCGTTGAGATCAAGAACATGACAAGGATGCCCACTCTCCCCAGTCTTGTTCAACATATTATTAGAAGTCCTAGCAACAGCAATTAGACAACAAAGAGAAAGAAAAGGTATCCAAATTGGCAATGAAGAAGTCAAACTCTCTCTCTTTGCAGATGACATGATTCTTTATAATGAAAACCCAAAAGACTCCCCCCTCAAACTACTAGAACTCATACAGCAATTCAGTAACATGGCAGGATACAAAGTCAATGTACAGAAATCAGTGGCTTTCTTATACACTAACAATGAAAATACAGAAAGGGAAATTAGAAAATGGATTCCATTTATTATAGCACCAAGAAGCATAAGATATCTGGGAATAAACTTAACCAAAGAGGTAAAAGATCTGTACTCAAGGAACACTCTGTACTCAAGGAACACTCATGAAAGAAATTGAAGAAGACACAAAAAGATAAAAGACCATTCCATGCTCTTGGATCGGAAGAATAAACATTGTGAAAATGTCTACACTGGTGTAAGGTTTATCTCAAAGTGGTTTTAATTTGAATCTCCCTGATGGCAAGTGATGATGAATATTTTTTTCATGTGTCTGATAGCCATTTGTATGTCTTCATTGAGATACCACCTTACACCAATTAGAATGGCCAAAATTAGGAAGACAGAAAACAACATGTGTTGGAGAGGATGTGGAGAAAGGGAAACCCTCTTACACTGTTGGTGGAAATGCAAGTTGGTGCAGCCACTTTGGAGAACAGTGTGGAGATTTCTCAAGAAATTAAAATAGAGATTCCCTATGACCCTGAAATTACACTCCTGGGTTTTTACCCCAAAGATACGGATGTAGTGAAATGAAGGGCCATCTGTACCCCAATGTTTAACGCAGCAATGGCCACGGTCGCCAAACTATGGAAAGAACCAAGATGCCCTTCAATGGACGAATGGATAAGGAAGATATGGTCCATATACACTATGGAGTATTATGCCTCCATCAGGAAGGATGAATACCCAATTTTTGTAGTAACATGGACGGGACTGGAAGAGATTATGCTGAGAGAAATAAGTCCAGCAGAGAGAGTCAATTATCATATGGTTTCACTTATTTGTGGAGCATAACAAATATCATGGAGGACAAGGGGTGTTAGAGAGGAGAAGGGAGTTAGGGTAAATTGGAAGAGGAGGTGAATCACGAGAGACTATGGACTCTGAAAAACAATCTGAGGGGTTTGAAGTGGCAGGGGGGTGGGAGGTTGCGGTACCAGGGGTGGGTATTATAGAGAGCAAGAATTGCATGGAGCACTGTGTGTGGTGAAAAAAATAATGAATACTGTTTTTCTGAAAATAAATAAATAAATAAATAAATACCACAATGAGATACCACTTCACACCAGTCAGAATGTCTAAAATTAACAAGTCAGGAAATGACAGATGCTGGCAAGGTTGTGGAGAAAGGGGAACCCTCCTACACTGTTGGTGGGAATGCAAGCTGGAGCAACCCCTGTGGAAAACAGCATGGAGGTTCCTCAAAAAGTTGAAAATTGATCTACCGTATGACCCAGCAATAGTACTACTGGGTGTTTACCCTAAAGATACAAAGATAGTGATCTGAAGGGGCACGTGCCCCTGAATGTTTATAGCAGCAATGTCCACATTAGCCAAAGTGTGGAAAGAGCTTAGATGTCCTTCCACAGATGAACAGATAAAGAAGAAGTGGTGTATATATATATGCAATGGAATACTGTGCAGCCATCAAAAGAAATGAAATCTTTCCCTTTGCGACAATGTGGGTGGAACTAGAGGGTATTATGCTTAGTGAAGTAAGACAGTCGGAGAAAGATAATTATCATATGATTTCCCTGATATGAGGAAATGGATATGCAACATGGGAGGTTTGAGCAGTAGGAAAAGAATAAGTGAAACAGGGTGGAATTGGAGGGAGACAAACCATAAGAGACTCTTAATGTCACAAAACAAACAGGGGGGATGGGAGAAAGAGGGTAGGGAGAGAATGTTGGGGTTATTGTCATTGGGGAGGGTGTGTGGTATGGTGGGTGTTCTGAAGTGTGTAAGCCTGGCAATTCACAGACCTGTACCCCTGGGCCAATAATACAGTATATGTTTATTAAAAAAATTAAAAAATTTAAAATAAATAAATAAATAGGTGATGGGTATTAATGATTACAGTTTCTGGTATGAGCACGAGATGTTGTAAGTGTTGAATCATTAATTGTATACCTGAAACTAATATTACACTGTATGTTAACTAAGAAGAATTTAAGTAAAAATGCTAAAATATTAGGTTTCTCAAATATTTTTAATATATTCATTTTGAAATAGAGTAAAAAATATCAGTCAAAAAAGTTACAAAATAAAAAGATAAAAAATATGACACCATAAACAAGAAACGTTAATAAAATGTATTGTTCTTACAGTGGGTTCAAACTTAAACAATGATTAACCTAATAAAAACTTTTATATGCATAGAATATTATATATAAACCCTATGGTAATCACAAATTAAAAAAATATAAAAGATGTAAAATAATAAACTGAAAGGAATCCAAGCATATCGATAAAAAATGCCATCTAAGAACAAGGAAATAGATTAATAGAAGAAAGGAGCAGAGTAGAAGTATGAAAACTGTAAATGAATTAAGTAAATAACAATAGGTACATGCTTATAAATAATTACTTTGTATTCAAATGGACTAAATGGTCCAATTAAAAGACTTAGGGTAACTGAATGGGTAAAAAGCAAAACACACCAATATGCTTCTTGCAATAGACTCATTTCAGAAATAAAGACAATTCAGATTAAAAGTAAAACTATATGAGAGACTATGGACTCTGAAAAACAATCTGAGGGGTTTGAAGTGGCGGGGGGGTGGGAGGTTGGGGTACCAGGTGGTGGGTATTATAGAGGGCACGGCTTGCATGGAGCACTGGGTGTGGTGAAAAAATAATGAATAATGTTTTTCTGAAAATAAATAAGTTGGAAAAAAAAGTAAAACTATAGAAAAACATTTATCATTCCAATGAAAAGAAAAAGTTATTTGAGGTAGCAATATTTATACAAAAATGTAGACTTTGAGGAAAAGACCGTAAGAAGAAACAAAGAAAAATACTACATAATTATAAAGGAAACAATCCAATAATAAAATACAACAATTGTAAATATTTTTGCATCCAACACTGGAGCACCCAAATATATAAAGCAATTATTAACAAACATGAAGAAACTAATCAAGAGTAATGAAATAGTGATGCCACTGAGGGTGGTTTAGTCAGTTAAGCCTCTGCCTTTCAGCTCATATCATGATCCCAGGATCCTAGGATCAAGTTCCCCAAGTAGCTCCTTGTTCAGTGGAGAGCCTGCTTCTCCCTCTTCCAGCCACTCCTCCTGCTTGTGCTGTCTTTCTTGATCTCTCTCTCTCTCTCGGACAAATAAATAAATAAATAAAAATCTTTTTAAAAAACCGTAATACAATAATCGTAGGGGACTTTAACATCCCACATACATAAAGGGATAAATCATCCAATCAGAAAATTAAAAAGAAAACTCGATTTGAAAAACACATTGGACCAGATAGATCTAACAGATATATTCAGAACATCCCATCCTAAAACAGCAAAATACACATTTTTTTCATGAGCTCACAGAACAGTCTCCAGACTGTCACGTATTAGGTCACAAAGCATGTCTCAATAAATTCAAAGAGATGGAAGTTTTAGGATGCAGATTTTCTGGCCATAGCTGTATGAAAGTAGAAATCAGTCACAAGGAAAAAAAAAAAAAAACTAGAAAGACCACAAATACATGGAGATTAAATAAAATGCTATTAAACAATGAATGGCTTATCCAAGAAATTAAAGAGGAGTTAAAAAAAATACATGGAAACAAATGAAAGTGAAAACCCAACAGTCCTAAGTCTTGGGATGTAGCAAAATCTGTTCTTAAAAGGAAAATTATGGCAATACAGGCCTATATCAAAAATCAAGGAAAATCTCAAATAAATATCCTGACCTTATAACAAAAGGAACTCGGAAAAAAGAACAAAGCCCAAAGCAAGTAGAAAAAAATAATAATAAAGATAACAGCAGAAAGAAATGAAAAATACTAAAAAAGAACCTATAAAAGAAATACATAAAATCAGAAACTTTTTTTAAAAGACAAATGAAGTTGAAAAACCTTTGCACAGAATCATCAAAAAACAAAAATGAGAAAAAGGACTCAAATAAATAAGAACTAAAAGATAAAAAATAGCAACCAATACCACAGAAATAAAAAGGATTATAAGACCATATTATGAAAAATATATGTCAACAAATTGGACAACCTATAAAATTGCATAAATTCCTAGAAACATCTAAACTACCAAAACTGAAGCAAGAAGTAATAAAAAAGTTGAACAGACCACTTACTAGCAATGGATTCATATCAGCAATTAAAAACAACCAACAAACAAAAGCCCTGGACCAGATGGCCTCACAGGATAATCTATGATTTAAAGAAGAATTAATACCTATTCTCAAACTATTCTGAAAATACAAGAGAAAAGGAAATTTTCCAATTCATTTAATGAAACTAACTCTACCCTGACATCAAAACTAGATAAGGATACTGCAAAAAACAAAAAAGAACTACAGGCCAGTATCCCTGATGAACATAGGTGCAAAAGTCCTCAACAAAATATTAGCAAACAAATCCAATGCATTCACAATAATCACTTACCATGATCAAGTGGGAGTTATTCCTGTGATGCAAGGGTGGTTCAATATTTACAAATCAAACAATGTGACACATCACACCAAGAAGAGAAAGGATAAAAAATGTGATTATCTCAAAAAAGATGTAAAAAAATGCATTTGATGAAATAAAAAATGCCTTCATGATATAAATTTTCAACAAAGTATATTTAGAGAGAATATACCTCAAAATAATAAAGGTCATATATGAAAAACACACAATAAACATCACACTCAATAGGGAAAAGCTGAGAGCTCTCCCCCTAAGATCTGGAACAAGACAAGGATGTGCCCTTTCACCACTTTTATTCAACATAGTACTGGAAGTCCTAGCCACAGCAATAAGACAAGAAAAGGGAATAAATGCATTCAAATTGGTAAGAATGAAGTAAAATTTTGACTATTTGCACATGACTTCATACTGCACATAGAAAACCCTTATGATCACCAAAAAACTACTAGAATTGAAAAATGAGATGAATTAAGTTGTAAAATACAAAAACCAATTTACAGAAATCTGTTGCATTTCTGTACACTACTAATGAAGCAGCATAAAGAAAAAAAAGGAATCAGTCCCATTTATAATTGCACCAGAAAGAATAAAATGCATAGGAATACACTTAGGCAAGAAAGTAAAAGTGGTATACCCCCAAAACTATAAAATATTGTTGAAAGTAATTGAAGAGGACACAAATAAATGGAAAGATATTTGATGTTCTTGGATTGTGGGAATAAATATTGTTAAAATAACCACACTACCCAAAGCAATCTTTAACAAATTTCCAATAGCATTTTTCACAGAAGTAGAAAAAAAGTTCCTAAAATTTATATAGACCCACAAAAGACTCTTAATAGACAAAACAATCTTCAAAAATAAAACAAACCTGGAAATATCACAATCTTAGATTTCAAGATATACTACAAAGCTATCATAATCATAACAGTATGATATTGGAACAAAAATTGACATAGGTGAATGGAACAGAACAGAGAGACCAGAAATAAATTTGTGCTTATAGAGTCAATTAATCTAGCAGAAAGCAGAATGAACATACAAGGGGAGAAAGTCTCTTCAACAAATGGTGTTGGGAAAACTGGTCAACTACATGCAAAAGAATGAAACTTGGACACTTTCTTAAATCATATACAAAAATAAACTCAAAGTGGATTAAAGATATAAATGTGAGACTGAAGCCACAGTATTCCTAGAAGAAAACATAAGCAGTCAGTCATCTCTTTTACATCAGCCATGGAGATATTTTTCTAGGTATAAGTCTCCTTTGGCAAGGGAAATAGAAGAAAAATTAAACTATTGGGACTGTAACAAAATTAAAAAAAAAAAAAACTTTTGACAACAAAGGAAATTATCCACAAAACAAAAAGACAACCCACCAAAAGGAAAAAGATATTTGCAAATGATATTTTCATTAAGTGGTTAATATCCAAAATACATAAAGAACTTACATAACTCAACACCAAACAAAACAAAGCAAAACAAAAACAAAACAAACCAAAAAACCTCTAAATAATCCAATTTAAAAATGGACAGGGTAGATAAAAATATTACTCTGCCATGAAAAAGAATGTCATCTTTCTACTTACAACAACATGAATGGATTTAGAAGTTATAATGCTAAACCAAAAGTCAGAAAAAGTCAGAAAAATACAGATGTCATATGATTTCACTCAAACAGAATTTAGGAAACAAAATGAACGAGCAAAGAAAAAAGTGACAAAAAAGCAGACTCTTAAATATGGGGAACAAACTCGTGATTGCCAGAGAGGAGGTCATGGGGGATGGATGAAATAGATGGAAGTTATTAAGAATACACTTACTATTATGAACACTGAGTAATGTGGAGAATTGTTGAATCATATGGTACACCTGAAACTAAAATAACACTATATGTGTTAATTATACTTAAATTTTAAAATAAGATGGGAATATGTTAGTGTATGTAAATTATACCTGAATATTTTTATTAGATGCATATGAGCAATACAAGTCAAGAAATATATGTGAAATAAAGACAAAAGTTCAGGACCTTGTTTTAGCCCTAGGCCTACTTTCTTTCTTTCTTTTTTTTTTTAATTTTGTCAATTTATTTATTTTCAGAAAAACAGTATTCATTATTTTTTCACCACACCCAGTGCTCCATGCAATCTGTGCCCTCTATAATACCCACCACCTGGTACGCCAACCTCCCACCCCCCCGCAACTTCAAACCCCTCAGATTGTTTTTCAGAGTCCATAGTCTCTCATGATTCACCTCCCCTTCCAATTTACCACAACTCCTTTCTCCTCTCTAACACACCTTGTCCTCCATGCTATTTGTTACGCTCCACAAATAAGTGAAACCATATGATAATTGACTCTCTCTGCTTGACTTACTTCACTCAGCATAATCTCTTCCAGTCCCGTCCATGTTGCTACAAAAGTTGGGTATTCATCCTTTCTGATGGAGGCATAATACTCCATAGTGTATATGGACCACATCTTCCTTATCCATTCATCCGTTGAAGGGCATCTTGGTTTTTTCCATAGTTTGGCGACCATGGCCATTGCTGCTATAAACATTGGGGTACAGATGGCCGTTCTTTTCACTACATCTGTATCTTTGGGGTAAATACCCAGTAGTGCAATTGCAGGGTCATAGGGAAGTTCTATTTTTAATTTCTTGAGAAATCTCCACACTGTTCTCCAAAGACGCTGCACCAACTTGCATTCCCACCAACAGTGTAAGAGGGTTCCCCTTTCTCCACATCCTCTCCAACACATGTTGTTTCCTGTTTTGTTAATTTTGGCCATTCTAACTGGTGTAAGTTGATATCTCAATGTGGTTTTAATTTGAATCTCCCTGAGGGCAAATGATGGCTTTCTTATACACTAACAATGAAAATACAGAAAGGGAAATTAGAGAATAAATTCCATTTACTATAGCACCAAGAACCATAAGATACCTGGGAATAAACCTAACCAAAGAGGTAAAGGATCTGTACTCGAGGAACTACAGAACACTCATGAAAGAAATTGAAGAAGACACAAAAAAATGGAAGACCATTCCATGCTCTTGGATCGGAAGAATAAACTTTGTTAAAATGTCTATACCACCTAGAGCAATCTATACTTTTAATGCCATTCCGATCAAAATTCCACCGGTATTCTTCAAAGAGCTGGAGCAAATAATCCTAAAATTTGTATGGAATCAGAAGAGACCCCAAATCGCTAAGGAAATGTTGAAACACAAAAATAAAGCTGGGGGCATCACGTTACCTGATTTCAAGCTTTATTACAAAGCTGTGATCACCAAGACAGCATGGTACTGCCATAAAAACAGACACACAGACCAGTGGAACAGAGTAGAGAGCCCAGATATGGACCCCCAACTCTACAGTCAATTAATCTTCGACAAAACAGGAAAAAATATACAGTGGAAAAAAGATAGTCTCTTCAATAAATGGTGCTGGGAAAAATGGACAGCTATATGTAGAAGAATGAAACTCGACCATTCTCTTACACCATACACAAAGATAAACTCAAAATGGATAAAAGACCTCAACGTGAGACAGGAATCTATCAGAATCCTAGAGGAGAACATAGGCAGTAATCTCTTCTATATCAACCACAGCAACTTCTTTCAAGATATGTCTCCAAAGGCAAAGGGAACTAAAGCAAAAATAAACTTTTGGGACTTCATCAAAATCAAAAGCTTCTGTACAGCAAAGGAAACAGTCAAAAAAACAAAGAGGCAACCCACGGAATGGGAGAAGATATTTGCAAATGACAGTACAGACAAAAGGTTGATATCCAGGATCTATAATGAACTCCTCAAACTCAACACACACGAAACAGGCAAACATATCAAAAAATGGTAAGAAGATATGAATGGACACTTCTCCTAGGCCTACTTTCGAAAGCAATATAGGAAATTCTCAAAAGAAACTCCATTAGCAAAGATTAAGTGAACAGGCTGTTAGGAAAATCATCATGAAAGTTTCCCAGGAAAAAGCCTAAAGGGAGGTAGCCAATTCCTAGATATAGCAGAAACTTTGGATCATCTACGTAATAGCTACTATATCCTTCTTACTTACTGTTAAAACTACAGTTTAATACAAGAATTCTACCCTTCCACCATTTGTCCCAAGGGCAAGTCCTGAGTATTATAATGTAATTGTAGTGACCTCTTAACTTCAACAAATGTTTGACTTATAGGTGGGCATGTAATTCACTTTTGGCTCATAAAGAGCCATAATGAGACATAAACAGAGATCTTTGGAGGTTTATGACAAATCTTTCTTCTTAAAAAGACACAAAAAAGGAAAAACTCTCCTTTATTTCATTGGACATTCTCCTTTCTGAAATAGTCATCTTGTGACCATGAGGGAAAATAGCCTGAAGACAAAACAAGGACACTGAAGATATCAGAACAAAAAATTGAAAGGGCCTGATTTCTGATGGTGTCACTGAGTCAATGTAATGACCTACACAGGATATGTCTACTCTGAATTTCTTTAATGAGGGAAATAAATTTCTTCCTCTTTTATTCAACTTTTCTCTTGGTTTTCTCCTACTTAATGTTGAAGGCATTGTCTAACTGATGCTTGCACTGCTATGGCAGCCTTAGGAAGGAACTCACTGAAAAATAAGTAAGTACCTTAGTGACTGGCAATTTTCCATATAGCAAATAGCAATTCAATATGAAATTAAATATTCATATCAAATTGAGAATGGAAGGCAAACTACTATAAATACCCGGGATAGATTAAACTTTAATTGGCTACACTTGACAAAAACATAGCTTAAATAAAAAGAAAAAAATACTTTAAGTCTATATGCAATCTGAAGTGGAAAATGGAGATAATTTTCCAAATAATTCACTTTTGCGTGAAAGTGAAATAATAAACCCATAATAAACCTGGGTTTATTATGAAAATTCTGTAACCTGTATATGAGTACATTTTGAGAGCAGAATATGGCTACATGTGAAATGCATAAATTAATGAAATTATTTTTTAAATATAGTATATGTGAAAGTGATTTCTCAAGTATAAAATACCATTTTTAAATTCATGAGGTATTTAATTAGATTTATGTACTCATTTGATTTTGCACATGTAGATACATGTAAAGTTTCAACTGTAATCATAAGTTATATAAACACTATGGACCTCCTTTAGCACTTATGAAAATTTAGTTATGCTAACTAATAGCAATTCTCACTGTTTTTCATATATCCCTGAATACATAATATAATAACATTATCTTATTAATTTTCAAGAAGAGAAAATGAGAAGGTTACAAAAAAAATTCAAGTCACCCACTCTGAAGTATTTGATGGAAATGACCAGATAGAATTGGAAAGAGAATTAAAATCAGAATTCAGGAGACTGAGGTTGTCCAAGAATGCCAAATATCATTTCTTTCCAGAAGAGAAATAAAATGACAGCATGCAATATATTGAAAAAGTAAGACTATTTTATCTGTAACCGTGAAAAATGCAGCAGGTTGTTTTCTAATACATATCTCTAAAGAAATGAGGCCAGATAAGCAGCAGGACATTGTTCCTCTTCAGTAGCAGAAAATAAACTGGTTGAGTATCAGTCTTTAAACACTGAAGTGTCCTCTGAACAAAACATTTAAAAAGAATAAGAAGAAAGGTATTCTAAAGCAGGTGCTACATAAGCAGTCAGGATAAGGCAGAGTTATGATTCATAATTGAAAAACTGCAATTTATTGGGACATAAAGCAAACCAATTTCACTTGCAGAAATGGATAAAGAAGATGGTACAGGGCCACATCATAGGGTTATTTTGAAGAAGAAGTAGAAGAAGAAGAAGAAGAAGAAGAAGGGGGAGGGGGAGGGGGAGGGGGAGGGGGAGGGGAGGGAGGAAACAATGAAACGCAATGTTTTATCAAAAGAAAATCGGAAGCAAAGAATCCAAAGGCTTAAACTCTGTGTGGTAAGGATAGGACAGAATACAATTTAGAGTTCTACCCATGAAGATGCACACTTTCCTAACATGTTTATACATAATTGGGGCTCATCTAAATTACTGAAACAAAACAATGTAAAATAAATAAAATTTCTAATTATTTCTAATTAAAAATTATTTTCTGTGCTAGTAAAATATTATAGGAGTACTGACTGTATTTAATGAACATATATTTCCTTAATGTCTATTTTATTTTATTTTATTTTATTTTATTTTAATTTTTTTCCAATTTATTTATTTTTCATTAGAGGTTTTTTTTTTTTCCAATTTATTTATTTTCAGAAAAACAGTATTCATTATTTTTTCACCACACCCAGTGCTCCATGCAAGCTGTGCCCTCTATAATACCCACCACCTGGTACCCCAACCTCCCACCCCCCCGCCACTTCAAACCCCTCAGATTGTTTTTCAGAGTCCATAGTCTCTCATGGTTCATCTCCCCTTCCAATTTACCCAAAAGCACATACCCTCCCCAATGTCCATAACCCTACCTCCCTTCTCCCAACCCCCCTCCCCCACAGTTTGTTTCATGAGATTAAGAGTCACTTATGGTTTGTCTTAATGTCTATTTTATACTCTAAGTTAACATTTTTTTAAAAATCTGCTCCTCAAGCCCAATCCTCTGCTTCTCACATAACAACTTCTATAACTTGGAGCTCTGTTCTGGATGACAGCTAGCAAGTCTGAGAAAGTAAGCCATTCTGTAGTTTTCTGATACTAGCAGAACACTATGTTCCTCCTATAGAATGTCATTTGGAAGATGCTTCTGGATGAATCCAACTTTTAAAGAAGCTTGGATACCAGGAAAATGCGCTTAAAATTGAACTGTCAATGTTCAAGGTACAACTTTTTTGTGACCTACATTTGTTAGGTGAGTAAATTAAACTCACTGACCAGTAATTTTCTCTGCCTACAAAAGCTGTATAACAATACCTCCAATTTAAAGTTGTTGTGAGAATTCAATGACATAATGTATATAAAGACACATTGAAAATGGTAATATACTGTATAGATATAGGGCACCATTGCTCCTATATAAGCCTGAACGAGTAGGTGGGAATTTGAAGCTCTAAACTGTGTGCAGTGGGACAAAGAAATTTGAAGCACTCTTCACATTATACCATGTACGGAGTAATTATGGATTGAATCACGGCTAATAATTTCTGCCCTATACCACAGATTTTAGGAGAACATGATTATATGAATTAAAAACTGACTTTTTAGGTCTATATCCTATTTGTATTGGAAGAATCCTACATTAAACACATCTTACAGAAAAATTATTCAGATGAGTTTCATATATCCACCCTCACACATAAAAAATGCATAGGTCTGTGTGATTAGGTGTATGTATTAGTGTTGAAATACTGGTGCTGCTATACTATTTCCAATTCTTGAAGAGGCTATTAAATTACTTAGAAACACGCTCCATATGTCCTAGAACTATCTTCTAATGTTAGGTAAAAATAATTTTCCAGATATTATTACTTTACATTTTTCATTTTAGTGAATAAATATGTTTTAATAACTGATAATTGGCTTTCAATTGGAATCTCATATTCACACATTTCACTCATTACTGATAAACATCCCCTAAAATCAATCAAGTCCAGGTTTTAAAAAGCTCTGTTGAGATTTAATTCATATACTTTTTTTAAAAAAATAAGCTTTTATTTTAATTTAATTTTTATTCAACATATAAATTTAATTTATTTTTATTTAAATTCCAGGATAGTTAACATACAGTGTCACAGGTGTACAATATCATGATTCAACATCACTAGGTGCTCATCATGACAAATGCACTCTTTAATCCCCATCACCTAGTTCACCCATCCCCCACCCATCTCAACTAGGTAACCATCAGTTTGTTATCTATAGTTAAGAGTGTTTTTTTTCTTTGTCTCTTCTTTTCCCCTTGCTTGTTTATTTAATTCCACATGGGAGTGAAATTGTATTGTATTTGTCTTTCTCTGACTGATTTATTTTGCTTAGTATGATACTCTCTAGCTCCACCTATGCTGTTGCAAATGGCAATATATCATTCTTTCTTATGGCTCAATAATACTCCATTTTATATAATATTATTAATAATATGTTATATATATATAATAGTATTCCATTATCTACATACACCACATTTATACATATAAAGGTATATATGTATATATACACATTATTATATTTTGTATATATATGTATGTACATATGTATGTAAATGTGTGTATATAAATGTACATATGCAAATATATGCAATATATATACACACACTACTTTATCCAATCATCTATTGATGGTTATTTGGGCTGTTTCCATAATTTGGCTATTGAAAATAATGCTACTATAAACATTGGGTGCCTGTATCCCTTTGAATTACTGTTTTTGAATTTTGGGGTTAGATATCCAGTAGTATAATTACTGGATCATAGGTTATTTCCATTTTTAACCTTTTAAAGAATCTCCATGCTATTTTGCAGTGGCTACAAGAGTTTGCATTCCTACCAGTAGTACAAGAGGGTTCCCCTTCCTCCATATGCTTGCCAATACCTGTTGTTTCTTGTGTTGTTGATTTTAGTCATTCTGACAGGTGTGAAGTAATATTTCATTGAAGTTTTGATTTGTGTTTCCCTGATGATCAGTGATATTGAGTATCTTTTCATGTATCTATTGTCCATCTGTGTGTCTTCTTTGGAAAAATGTCTATTTGGCACAATTTTAAATTGGATTATTTGGTTTTGGGGTGTTGAGTTTATAAGTTCTTTGTTCATTTTGGATGCTATCCATTTATCAGACATGTCATTTCCAAATATCTTTTCCCACTCAGTAAATGGCCTTTCTCTTTCTCAACTGTTTTCTGGTTTCTCTGTTTCTCCCCATTAAGTTTGATGTCTCCAGTCGTTTTTTTCATTTAAAGCTTTTACTGTGTTGAGCTGTTCCCTCTAAATCTACTTTGTTGAGGGTTTTTATCAGAAATGGAGGTTTCACTTTGCCAAATGCTTTTTCTACATCTGTTGAAAGGATCATGTGGTTTCTATCCTTCCTTTTCTTTTTTTTTTATTTTTTTTATTTTTATTTTATTTTATTTCATTTTTTATTTATTTTTATTTTTTTTTACTTCATAGGAAAACATTTATTTTTCATTTATTCCCACTATTCTGGATAGAATATATACATATATACATATATATATATAGAATATATACATATATATATGTAATTTTTTTTCCAATTTATTTATTTTCAGAAAAACAGTATTCTTTATTTTTTCACCACACCCAGTGCTCCATGCAAGCTGTGCCCTCTATAATACCCACCACCTGGTACCCCAACCTCCCACCCCCCCGCCACTGCAAACCCCTCAGATTGTTTCCTTCCTTTTCTTGATGTGGTATATCACATTGATTTAACTTGCAAATATGAAGCCACCTTACATCCTGGGAGTAAATCCCACTTGATCATGATGAATGATTTTTTAAAATATATTATTGATTTCAGTTTGCTATTATTTTGTTGAGTATTTTTACATCTATGTTCATCAGGAATATTGGCCTGTAGTTCTCTTTTTTGGTTGTACTTTTACCTGATTTTTGTATCAGGGTAATGCTGGCTTCATAAAATGAATTTGGAAGTTTTCTTTCCTCTTCTAGTTTTTGTAATAGCTTGAAAATAGGCACTAACTCTTCCTTAAATGTTTGGTAGAATTTCCCTATGAGGCCATCTGGTCCTAAAATTTAGTTTATTAGTTTTTTATTACAGTTTTAATTTCATTGCTAGCAATTGGCCTGCTCGAATTTTCTATTTCTTCCTAATTCAGTTTTGGAAGATTATACATTCCTAAGAATTTATCCATTTCTTGTATGTTGTCTAATTTGTTGGCGTATAATTCATAATATTCTCTTGAAATTTTATTTCTGTGGTATTGGTTGTTATTTCACCTCTCTCATTTGTGATTTTCTTAATATGAGTCATTTCTCTTTTTTTGATGACTCTAGCTAGAGGTTTATCAATTTTATTGATTTTTTTTTTTTTTTATGAACGAACCAGCTCCTGGTTTCATTGATCTGTACTTTTCTTTTCTTTTTTTTTTTTTAGTTTCTTTATCAGTTATTTCTGTTTTAATTTTTATTATTCCTTTCTTTCTGTTGATTTTGCATCTTGTCTGTTCTTTTTCTGTCTCATTATAATATAGGATTGTTCTTTTGAGATTTTTCTTGTTTCTTCAGGTAAGCATTTATTGCCATAAACTCCCCTCATAGAACTGCTTTTGCTGAATCCCAAATATTTTGGACTGCTATGTTTTTATTTTCATTTCTTTCCATGTAATTGTTTATTTCTTCTTTCTTCTCTTGGTTGACCCATTAATTGTTTAGTAGCACACTATTTCACCTGCATGTATTTATGCTCTTTCCAGACATTTTTCTTGTGATTGATTTCTAGTTTCATAGAGTTGTAGTCAGAAAAGTTGCATACTGGGACACCTGGGGTGACTCAGTCTGTTAGGTAGCCAACTCTTTTTTTTTTTTTTTTTTTTTTTTGGTAGCCAACTCTTGATTTTGGCTCAGATCATGATCTCAGGGCCCTGAGATTGAGCCCCACATCAGGAACTGCACTCAGCACTCAGTGGGGAGTCTACTTCAGAATTCTGTCTCTCCTTCTGCCCCTCCCTCCATTTGCTCACTCTCTTTCCTCTATCTAAAGTAAATAAAAATACTTAGAAAAAAAGTTGCATACTATGACTTTCATCTTTTTTTTAATATGTTAAGACTTGTTTTGTGGCCTGATATGTGATCTATTCTGGAGAATGTTCCATGTGCACTTGAAAATAATCTGCATTCTTCTGTTATAGGATGGAATATTCCAAATATGTCTGTTAAATCTATCTGGTCCAGTATGTCATTCAAAGCCATCCATTCCTTGTTAATTTTCTGTTTAGATGATTTGTCCATTGATGCATGTGGGCTATTAAAGTCCCTTACTATTATTGTAGTAGAAAGGATTACTTCCTTTACATTTGTGATTTAACTATTTTATGTATGTATGTGCTCCTCTGTTGGGTGCATAAATATTTACAATTGTATGTTTTTGTTGGATTGTCTCCCTTTATTATTATATAGCATAGCTGTTTGTCTTTTGTTACAGCTTTTGTTTTCACATGTACTTTTTCCAATACAAGTATTGCTACTCCAGTTTTCTTTTGTCTTCCATTTGCATGATAAATATTTCTCCATCCCCTCACTTTCAATTTGCCAGTGACTTTTGGTCTGGAATGAGTCTCTTATAGGCAGCATATGTATGACTCTTCTTTTTTTAACCATTCTTTCAAGCAGTGTCTTTTGAGTAGAGCATTTAGCCCATTTATATTCAAAGTAATTATTGATAGATATGCATTCATTGCTATTTTATTTGTTTTATGGTTGTTTCTTTAGTTGTTTTCTTTGTTTTGTTTTGTTTTCCTGATGCTTTCTTTTCTTGTTCTCTTTCATGGTTTGCTGGCTTTTTCTTAGTGATATACATGGATTCCTTTCTCTTCATTCTTTGCATCTACTACTGTTTTTTTATTTATGGTTACCATTAAGTTTATATATAAATATTTCTGTATACAGCAGTCTATATTAACTGCATAATCACTTAAATTTGAATCCAATTTTTACTTCCTTCTCCCCCGACACTTTTTAGGTATATGATGTCATATTTTACATTCTTTGCTTTGTGAATTTCTTGACTGATTTTATATATATACTTATATTTCATAGTTTCATTTCTGGTCTTTCCTTCAAAGAATCCCATTTAATATTTCTTGCAGGGCTAGTTTAAGTGGTAATGAACTTCTTTAGTTTTTGTTTGTCTGGGAAACTGTCTCTCCTATTCTGAATGATGGCTTTACAGGATAGAGTATTCTTGGTTGCATATTTTTTCCTTCCAGTACTTTGAATATATCATGCCCTGCAAAATTTCTGCAAAAAAATACCGCTGATAGCCTTATGGGTTTTCTCTTTTATGTAACTGATTTCTTGGCTCCTGATGCTTTTTTTTTTCTTTACTTTTTTTTCTGTTTTTTTAAAAAGATTTTATTTGTTTATTTGACAGAGAAAGGGACAGCAAGAGAGGGAATACAAGCAGGGGAACTTGGAAAGGGAGTAACCGTTTCCCCACTGAGCAGGGACCCCAACAGGGGGCTCAATCCCAGGACCCTGGGACCATGCCAAAGGCAGACACTTAACGACTGAGCAACCCAGGCACCCCCTTTTTTTTTTCCATTTTAAATTCTGTAAGTCTCAGTGTGAATCTCCTTGGGTTGATTTTGTTGTGGGGGGGGAATCTTTGTGCTTTCTGTTTCTGGGTGTCTATTTCCTTCTTCATATTAAGAAAGTTTTCTGCTATTATTTCTTCAAATAAATTTTCTGACCCATTTTCTTTCTTTTTCTTCTTATTGCATCCTTATAATTGAATATTACTACACTTGATGGAATCACTGAATTGTCTAAGTCTATTTTTGTTTTGCATATTTTTTCTCTTTTTCTCATTTGCTCACCTTGATTAATTTCTATTACACTGTCTTCCAGGTCACCAATTCATTCCTCTGCTTCTTCTAGCCTTCTCTTTATTCTATCAAGTCTATTTTTAATTTCATTTATTATTTCTTTATTTCTAATTGGTTCTTTTTTTATGTTTCCCATCATTTTTTAAGGGTGTCACCGATGTCATCCACTCTTTTCTCAAGTCATGTATCTTTATGATCACTCATTTAAATTCTCTATCAGGCATATTGCTTATATCCATTTCACTTATGTTTCTTGCTGTGATTTTTCCTGTTTTTTTCCCCCCATTTGGAACATGTTCCTCTGTTCTCATTTTGTCTAATTATGTCTGTTTCTGTATGTTAGTAAAGAAAGCTACATCTACTGCCCTGGAAAGTAGTGACCTTATGAAGAAGAGGTCTTATAGTGCTCTGCTATGAAATGTCCCCTGTTCACCAGAACCTGGCACTTCAGAGATGTCTTCTATGTGTGATTCATGTGCCCTGCTGTTGTGGATGAGGTGCTTTTTCCTGAAGTCCAGTCATCTGAATTGGCTCTCTTTGCCTATTATGAGCTGTTTTTGTTCCCTGTGGTGTTAGGGATCAGTCTGGGGACACCTTGGGCTTGAGTGGAGTCAAACCATGTGTTTGCCAGACATGGAGTAACAACAACAACAAAAAACTGCAGGATGCTTTCTCAGTGTTCTTACTTGAGAAGCTTTCATTTGTGAGCAGTGCCCAAAGTTAGAAAACTTATCTCCCCCAGCCCATTGCTAGGGCATCTGTCTGATTAATATGTGTGATTATCTTCCACTCTCTCTGAAGGAGGAGTCACTTTGGAGTAGTGCTGGCCGTTATAAGGGCTGCTTCCACACTGTCCAGGACTGCATTACCTCTATATGGGCTCTGGCCAAGAACATATTGGAGAAAGTGGGTCCCCCAAAGCACATCACAGGGGTGGTGCTGTGGGGTGGCAGTGTTAGCAAGCTTTGTACACCTTGGAAGGAGCCTTACAGCACCAGGACTGAAGTGGTCTATCCAGGTTTGCAGGAGCCCAGTGCAGGGGGCAGGGTGGTGGAGCACCAATGCTAGCTAGCAAATTTTCTGTGCCTCATGTCCTCTATGAATGGGGCCCTGCAGCCTGGGACTGAGGCACTCTCTGGAGAGGTGGGTCCTTAGGAGCATAGTGAAGGGGGTTGGGGTGATGAGGCAGCAGTGCTAGGAAGTTTTGTGCACCTTGGTCCTCTGCTGGAGGGGACCTGCTGTGCCAGAACTGAAGTGGCCTGTCTGGCTCTGTGGGAGCATTGTGTGGGGGAGGGGCTGCAGTGCTAGAAAGTTAGGTAACCAGTACCTCAGGTGTCTATGTACTTAAACTAGGGGGTGGGGACATAAATGATGCCTGCCATTTATTTTGTTCCTGGAGGAGTTCCCAGCAATCTCTGTCCCTCTGGGACAGGCTCTGAGATGAGTAAGTAACTCCCTCCGGTATGACTCTCCTTTTCAAACTGCTGCTTATATACCGTACCATCATGGGCTATTTGTTGTGTTGTCTCTTTTAAGGGCAGGGACTCAGTTTCCTCTCATTTCCCAGCTCTTCCAGGGTGGATCCCACTAATCTTATTTAAGTTTAAGGTTTTATGTCTCTCTGGCTGTAAGAACTTTTGAAATCCAGCCGCTCTGGTTTTCAAAGCCAACTATGAGGATTTGTCTTCTCCTTCCAGGCATTCCAGTACAGAGGTCCTTTTCTCCCCCTTCAGGTGCCCATGGCACAATCCGCCCAGAGAAAGTCCTATGTCTGTTTAGCTCCCAGCTATGTCTCTGCCCTCCCTATCATTTTTCATGTGGGCTTATCTCTACATTTAGGTGTCAAGTTTATTCTGCCTGTCTCAGGTCATTTTCTGAGTTACGCTGCTCTGAGTGTTCTCTAGTTTTTTCCATGAAATGAAGTGACCTTAGGGTCTATAGAGGCTGTTTTGGGACAACAGCCTTAAGTAATGGAAACTTGAGCAAGGCAAAAGGGCCCATAGTGACCACTGAGCTAAATGCAAACAGACTTAATAAGTGAACAACTTCAAAATGGCCATAGGCCCTAACTAACCAATGTGCTACTTATAACCAGGCACCGTTACAAAAAAAGGGAACATTCCACAGGTTCCCAAACTTCTTCACTCTGCCCTATAATTAGAGCCCCCCAGCACCACCTCATGGCAGACAATCTCTCCTCTCTCCTGACTGCTGCTCCCTTGTAGTGTATTCAGTAAACTTCTCCTTTGTTCTGCCTTGTGTGAATTCTTTCACCATCCATGCTTCTGGCCCCCACCCAATCAGAATGTACCACACAGTCCGCCTGCTCTGCCATCTTCCCTAGAAATCCATAATTCATATTTTTAAACTGTATAATTCAAGGGTGTCTTTTTTTGTATACTCACAGAGGTATGCAATCATCACTACAGTCTAATTTTAGAACATTTCATCACCACCAAAAGTGGTATACCTCTGATCAGACACTGTCCATTCCTTCATAGCACCCCAACCCTAAACAACCAATAACCTCATTACATCTGTTTCCTTTTTCTATAGTTTTGCCTACCCTTGACATTTCATATAAATCATTCAGAATGTTTTCCTCTATGATTGGTTTCTTTCACTTAGCCTAATGTTTTCGGTGATCTTCAGTGTTGTTTCATGTATCACTACTTCATTCTTATTTATTATGCAGTATCATTCCATTAAGGGGATATATTATATTTTGTTTGCCTGTTTATCATTTGAAGGTTATTTGAGTTGTTTCCACTTTGGGAGTATTATGAATAATGGTGCAATAAACGTTTGTGTGCACATTTTTGCATCTACATATGTTTTCATTTCTCTTGGGTATATACCTAGGAAAGGAATTGCTGGATCATATGATAATTTTATATTAATTTTTTGAGGAACTGACAAACAGCTTTCCACAGTGGCTGCACCATTTCACATTGCCACCTGCAATGTATAAGGTTTCAAGTTTTCCACATCGTGAACATTTGTTGTTTTTCTTTTTATGATAAACATACTAGTGGATGTGCAGTGGCATCTCTTTGTGATTTGGATTTGCAATTAATTACATTATGTGATGTACATACATTATACATAATACATAATACACATTATGTGATGGCTAATGTTGCTAAACATCTTTTCTAGTGCTTATTGGCCATTTTTATGTTTTTAGAGAAATGTCTATTCAGATCCTTTGCCCATTTTTTCAATTGGACATACTTTTTTTAGTTGTAACATTTCTTTACACTAGACGTTTTTTCAAATATATGATTTACAATTATTTTTCCCCATTCTGTGGGGTTTTTTTTCATTGTCTTTTGGTGTCTTTTGCACAAAATTTTTTAATTATGATGAAATTCAATTTATTTATTTTTTATTCTGCTCCTTGTGTTTCAGAAACACATCTAAGAAATAGATAACCAATCCAATATCATAGCCCCTACTCATTTCTCTTAAATTTTCTTTCTTTAAACACAACAACTTTATGGATATAATTCATATTCCACAAGTTTACAGTTTTAAATGTACAATTCAGTGTTTTTTAGCCTATTAAATTCCATTGCCCATTTTTAAAAAGATTTTATTTATTTATTTGACAGAGAGATCACAAGTAGTCAGAGCAGCAGAAAGAGAGAGAGAGAGGGAAGCAGGCTCCCCCATTGCCAATTTTTAAACTGAGTAGTTCATCTTTCTGTTCTTGGGTTGTCAGTGTTATTTATATACCCTGGATACTAAATCTTTAACAGATATATGATTTATAAATATTTCTATTTTGTAGATTGTCTTTTTTTACTTTATTGATACTATCCTTTATTCACAAGTTTTTAATTTTGATGAAGCCCAAATTCTCATCTAAATAAATCAATCAATAAGTGAGACTCTGTATATGGTCAGTCCTGGGGAAAAATTCTTCTCCATCTGTGGACCTGTGAAACCAGAAAACAAGTTATTTTTTTTCCAAAATACAATTGTGAGAGAGGCATAGGATAATCAGTCCCATTCTAAGGAGGAGAAATATAGATAAAAAGTGGGCCACAAGTTCCAAGCAAATCCAAAATCCAGCAAGGAAAATTCCATTAGACTTTAAGACCTGAGGATAATCTTCTGTGGCTTCAAGTTATGTCCTTGCATCCATGGTTCTACACTTGGAATTAATTTTCCTTCATTTTTTTCCCATCTCTGTCCCTTTTAGTCCAACCTAGCAGCATTATTGTTGGTAAAACATTTTCAAAACATTGTTGGTCTACACCCAATTTATAGGAGCCCAAGACATTGGATAAGAATGTTCTCCACTGGTACTTCCCAGACAACATCTCTTATCCTGGCTTTTTGCTGAGATAGTTGATTGAATCCAGAAGTCATATGCCTAATTTCTCAGCAAATTGTTGTCCAGTCACACACTTGGCCATGATCCCAGAGCACACTATCTACATAAGCAGAGTATTATGCATATCATCAAATGCTCATCCAATTGTGCTTAACAGTTCATTCCTCAAATTACCTTTCCTTTTATATTTTATTGTAAGCATCAAAGACTAGTTAGAAGCTTTTATACTTCACTTAGAAATCTCCTTGGCTAAATATCTAAGGTCACTGTTTATAAATTCTACTTTTCTCCCAATGATAGAACAAAATTCAGTTAAAACTCTGTTACTGACAAGTATCATGTCTCCTCCAGTGTCCAAAACTTTTTTTTTTAAATAATTTCTAAGGACTCATCAGAAGTATGTTTGTTCATATTTCTACCATCAAGACATCTGATTTTTCTGTCAAGCACCTCAAAATCCTTCTAGTTTCTGTATATTAACTCCAAACCCACACTCCACATTGTTAAACATGTGCTAGAGCAGTACTCCCCTCTGATACCACAATCTGTATTAGATTCCTAGGTCTGCCATAAGAATTACCACTAAATGGGTGACATTAAACAGAAATTTATTCTCTTACAGTTTTGGAGTCCAGAAATCTCAAAATAAGGTGTTTGCATGGCTATGTGCCTTCCAAAGCCTCTGTGGAAGATTCCTTCCTTGGGTAGTCCAGCTATTAGTAGTCTGACAATCTTTGCCATTCCTTAGCTTGTAGATGTATTTCCAATATTTGTGTCAGTCATCATATGACAGTCTTTTGTATATACGTCTCTTTATCTCTCCTTAAAGGACACCAGTAACGTTGGATTAAATGCCAATCCTACTCTAGTATGACCTCATCTTAACTAATTACATTTTCAATGGCCCTATTTCCAAATAATGTAAAATTCTGAAGTACTAGGTATACCTCAGACTTAAATATATTCTTTGAGGACACAATTCAAAGTATAATAAGTATGGTTTTGGGTTTTTTAGTTTTGTTTTGTTTTATAGACTCCTTGAGATTTCCTATATATAGGATTGTATTATCTACATATAGAAATATTTTTATTTCTTTTCCATTTTTGAAGATTTTAATTCCTTGTTCCTTAATTGCTCCAGTTAGGACTTCCAATAAAATGCTGAATAGCAATGGTGAAAGCATCCATCTGAGTCCTGTTCTTGATCTTCAAGAGAAAGATTTCAGGCTTTCACAATTGATTATAATGTTATCTGTGGATTTTTCATAAATGTTCTTCATCATATTGAGATGTATATCGTCTCTTCCTAGTGTGTTGAGTGTTCTTATGATGAAAGAGTGTTCAATTTTGGTAAATTCTTTTATTGGATCAATTAAGATGACCATGTTTTTGTTTTCCTCCACTATATTAATGTAGTATATTACATTGATTGCTTATCTCATGTTGAACCATCTTTATATTCATGAAATAAATCTCACTTGGTTGTGGTGTATAATATTGCTAATATGTTTCTAGGTTTGGATTGAAAGTACTTATTTTGAAGATTGTGCATCTAACAGACTTTGATAATAAGTTTACTGAAACAAGGATGATAATTTTTCTGAACACTTTCTTATAAAAGATTGGAGTGATTATTTTTTACTGATATTTTCTATTCACAAATTCAAAATTTTGTCTTTATAGTAATTCTTAGCACTCTTTCAACTCTTTCATATTTTAATAGTTTTTTTTTCCTCCATTAAGTAGTCTCTTTCTTTGATGATATGTTTGGTACTCCATGACTTGAAGGGCAAATTTTATTTAATTAATTTATTATTTTTTTAAGATTTTATTTATTTATTTATTTATTTGACAGACAGAGATCACAAGTAGGCAGAGAGGCAGACAGAGAGAGAGGAGGAAGCAGGCTCCCCGCTGAGCAGAGAGCCCAATGCAGGGCTCCATCCCAGGACCCTAGGATCATGACCTGAGCCGAAGGCAGAGGCTTTAACCCACTGAGCCACCCAGGCACCCCTATTTAATTTATTTTTATTTATTTATTCTTTCTTACTATAAAATTATATTCCATTCATCATTTGCTTCCTTATTTATCATCTATATCAGTAATTTTACTTTTTTTTTTTTCTGTAGAATACATACTGCATTTACAGTCTTCAGGAGCTTACACTGACTTTAGGAATATCACATTCTTAAACTGAAAATAGATGAAGCCAGAACGTATAAGTATTAGAATTAATACAATTTGGCATATTGATTTTAGTTAAATTAGTTTAGGCAGCAGCATTTATATTAAATTATTCTCCAATAGGAACAAAAAATAACTTAATGTTTACATGATCTCTCTATTGATGTGTCTTTTGTGCCTTGTCAAAATTGTTTTATACATACTGAACAGAGTAAAGGTTATTATTTGGAATATCTGTTGCCTAAATAGGCCTACCCTCAAAACCTATTGCCTCTGGCAATATCCAAATAAAATTAGCTAATCAATATATAAACTGTGTCAAATATCCAACACTTTGATGTCCATACATTTCATAACTTTAAAAAGACCCTATTAGTTGACTGTGAACTTTCCTTCACATCAAAATGCATGATGTGAATATACAAGTATGCATGTAATCCGATACTCATATTTGACTCCAGACCTCTTTTAAGAACAAGACAAATCATACAGCAACTGCTACATATTTTGCCTGTCTGCGGCTGTTCTACTCAGACAATTATAGTTATAGTTTACTGTTTTAAGTTGTATTTCAGTAAATCCATGCAAAGTATATTCCTCTAACCTTTATTATTTTCTTTTTTTTAAAAGATTTTTATTTATTTATTTGACAGAGCGAGATCATAGTTAGGCAGAGAGGTAGGCGGGGGTTGGGGAAGCAGGCTCCCTGCTGAACCAGCCCTATGCAGGGGTCTCTTCCAGGACTCTGGGATCATGACCTGAGCCAAAGGCAGAGGCCTTAACCCACTGAGCCACCCAGGCGCCCCCTTTCTTATTTTATTTTACCAGCTTCAGATGCATTCCATCTCCTGAAATGCATTCATTGTCATGACTATTTTAAGAATCATTGTAAAGCTCCTGTGTCCATTTCAAGGCATTTTGGCAATCCTCAGCTGCAAATGAAGTCAAAGAGCAAAATTGTTCTCTGTCTTCTACCAAACTTTCAAAGAAGAAGTAACACATATTCTACTGAAGCTGTTTCAAAAAATTGAAGGAGAAGGAAAACCTCCAGACTCTTTATGAAACCAGCATGACCCTGATCCCCAAAACAGGCAAAGACCACACCAAAAAGAATTTCAGACCAATATCACTGATGAATATGGATGCTAAGATTCTCAACAAGAGCTTTGCAAACAGGATCCAACAGCACATTAAAAAGATTATCCACCAAGACCAGGTGGGGTTCATCTCTGGGCTACAAGGATGGTTCAAAATTTGCAAATCAATCAATGTGATAGAACACATTAATATGAGAAGAGAGAAGAACCACACAGTCCTCTCAATTGATGCAGAAAAAGCATTTGACAAAATCCAGCATTTGTTCATGATTAAAACACTTCAAAGCATAAGGATAGAGGGAACATTCCTGAACTTCAAACAATCTATCTATGAAAGACCCACAGCAAGTATCATCCTCAATGGGAAAAAGCTCACAGCCTTCCCGTTGAGATCAGGAACACGACAAGGATGCCCACTCTCACCACTCTTGTTCAACATAGTATTAGAAGTCCTAGCAACAGCAACCAGACAACAAAGAGAAATAAAAGGTATCCAAATTGGCAATGAAGAAATCAAACTCTCTGTCTTCACAGATGACATGATTCTTTATATGGAAAACCCAAAGACTCTATCCCCAAACTACTAGAATTCATACAGCAATTCAGTAATGTGGCAGGATACAAAGTCAATGTACAGAAATCAGTTGCTTTCTTATACACTAACAGTGAAAATACAGAGAGGGAAATTAGAGAATCGATTCCATTCACTATAGAACCAAGAACCATAAGATGCCTGGGAATAAACTTAACCAAAAAAGTAAAGGATCTGTACTCGAGGAACTACAAAACACTCATGACAGAAATTGAAGAAGACACAAAAAGATGGAAGACCATTCCATGCTCTTGGATTGGAAGAATAAACATTGTTAAAATGTCTATACTGCCTAGAGCAATCTATACTTTTAATGCCATTCTGATCAAAATTCCACCGGTATTTTTCAAAGAGCTGGAGCAAATAATCCTAAAATTTGTATGGAATCAGAATCACTAAGGAAATGTTGAAATCACTAAGGAAATGTTGAAAAAAAAAAAAAACGGGGACATCACATTACGTGATTTCAAGCTTTACTACAAAGCTGTGATCACCAAGACTGCATGGTACTGGCATAAAAACAGACACATAGACCAGTGGAACAGAGTAGAGAGCCCAGATATGGACCCTCAACTCTATGGTCAATTAATCTTCGACAAAACAGGAAAAATATACAGTAGAAAAAAACGTCTCTTCAATAAATGGTGCTGGGAAAATTAGACAGCTATATGTAGAAGAATGAAACTCGACCATTCTCTTATACCATACACAAAGATAAACTCAAAATGGATAAAAGACCTCAACGTGAGACAGGAATCCATCAGAATCCTAGAGGAGAACATAGGCAGTAATCTCTTTGATATCAGCCACAGCAACTTCATTCAAGATATGTCTCCAAAGGCAAAGGAACCAAAAGTGAAAATGAACTTTTGGGACTTCATCAAGATCAAAAGCTTCTGCACAGCAAAAGAAACAGTCAACAAAACAAAGAGGCAACCCACGAAATGGGAGAAGATATTTGCAAATGACAGTACAGACAAAAGGCTGATATCCAGGATCTATAAAGAACTCAAACTCAACATACACAAAACAGATAATCATGTCAAAAAATGGGCAGAAGATATGAACAGACACTTCTCCAAAGAAGACGTACAAATGGCTATCAGACACATGAGAAAATGTTCATCATCACTAGCCATCAGGGAGATTCAAATTAAAACCACATTGAGACATCACCTTACACCAGTTAGAATGGCCAAAATTAGCAAGACAGGGAACAATGTGTGTTGGAGAGGATGTGGAGAAAGGGGAACCCTTTTACATTGTTGGTGGGAATGCAAGTTGGTGCAGCCACTTTGGAAAACAGTGTGGAGATTCCTCCAGAAATTAAAAATAGAGCTTCCCTATGACCCTGCATTGCACTATTGGGTATTTACCCCAAAGTTACAGATGTAGTGTAAAGAAGGGCCATTTGTACCCCAATGTTTATAGCAGCAATGGCCACGGTCACCAAACTGTAGAAAGAACCAAGATGCCCTTGAACGGATGAATGGATAAGGAAGATGTGGTCCATGTACACTATAGAGTATTACACCTCCATCAAAAAGGACGAATACCCAACATGGATGTAACTGGAAGAGATTATGCTGAGTGAAATCAATCAAGCAGAGAGAGTCAATTATCATATGGTTTCACTTATTTGTGGAGCATAACAAATAGCATGGTGGACATGGGGAGTTAGAGAGGAGAAGGGAGTTGGGGGAAATTGGAAGGGGCAGTGAACCATGAGAGACTATGGACTCTGAAAAACAATCTGAGGAATTGAATTTTAGTTTAAAATTAAATTAAAATTTAAATTGTTTTGTTGACTGTTTCTTTTGCTGTGCAGAAGCTTTTGATCTTGATGAAGGAGCAGGGAGTGGGAGGTCGGGGTACCAGGGGGTGGGTATTATAGAGAGCACACATTGCATGGAGCACTGGGTGTGGGGTAAAAACAATGAATTCTGTTATGCTGAAGAGAAATTAAAAAAGAAGACTCAAGGAAAAAAATATTGTTCTCTGTCCTTTTTCATAGTAAACCATGTAGTGTTGAACTCACGTACTTTTGAAAAGATTACCCTCCCTTACTGCTTCTTTATTCCTACCATTTCCCTAATACATACAGGATCCTTACAGTGGGCAGATTCAGGTGACATCTAAACCTAATCTTTTCCTGATTATTCACAAATAAATCATCCTCAAAATAAAGGAAAAGGTCATACAATCCTCCAACAGCATTAAATGTGTAATCACACAAAGCAAGTCATGAAATTTAGGATTACGGTTCCCATGGTAACCCTGTTCTTCCTCTTGTGTGTATGCCCCACAACATTGTCTGTACATTTAAAATCTCTTTTTTCACTCTATTACAACTCTCAGTATCAACATCTTGTGAGAGCTACCTAAGTATTATTCATCTTACCATATGAACAGTGATTTATTAATTTTTGAAATAAAATAAGCTCTGTCAGCTTGTGACTTCTCTCTGTCAAATAAATAAATAAAATCTTAAAAAAAAAAGAGTCTGTTTCTTGGTTTACCTCTCCCTGTCTTTTTTTCCCCCATGCTCTTCTGTTTTCTTTTTTTAAATTCTATGTATAAGTAAAATCATATGGTATTTGCCATCCTCTTCCTGACATATTTGTTTATCATAATACACTCTAGTTCCATCCACATTGTTGCAGATGTCAAGATCTCACTCTTTATATGGCTGAGTAATATTCCATTAAATATATATGCCAAATATCCTTTACCCATTCATGAGTGGGTTGTTTCTATAATTTGGCTATTTTAAAACATATTGCTATAAACACAGGGCTGCATGTATCCCTTTGATTTAGAATTTTCCTACTCTTTGGATCAAATACCTAGTATTACAATTGACGTTCATAAAGAATTTGTATTTTTAATTTTTTGAGAAATGTCCATACTATTTTCCACAGTGGCTACATCATTTGCTTTCCTACCAACAGTGCAAGAGCATTCCCCATTCTCCAAATCTTTGCCAACACCTGTTGTTTCTTCTGGTGTTGATTGTAGTCATTCTGATGTTCTGAGTAACGTTGATCAACTTTTCATGTGTCCGTTGGCCATCTGCATGTCTTCTTTGGGAAAAAAAATAAAAGTATTTATTCATGTTTTCTGCCCATTTTTAATTGGATTATTCATTTTCTGTGTGTTCAGTTTTTTAGTTATTTATATATTTTGGATAATAATCTTTTACCAGATACGACATTTACAAATATCTTCCCCTATTCTGTAGGTTGAGTTTTAGTTTCATTGATTTTTTTTTCCCTCTCTTTGAAGAATGTTTTTATTTTTATTATGTCCCAATAGTTTATTTTTGCTTTTCTTTCCCTTGACCCAGCAGACATACTGGTAAGGAAATGTTAAAGCTGATGTCAAAGAGGTTACTGCCTATATTCTTCTCTAGGATTTTAGTTGTTTCCTGTCTCACATTCATGTATTTCACCATTTTGAATTTATTTTTGTGTGTGGTGTAAGAAAGTGGTCCAGTTTCATTCTTCAGCATGTTGCTGACAAGTTTTCCCAACACAATTTGTTGAAGAGACTGTCTTTTTCCCATTGGATATTTTTTTTGCCTTGTTAAAGATTAATTGATCATATAGTTTGGGGTTAATTTCTGGCTACTACATTATTTTCATTGATCTGTGTGTGAGACAGTACCACTGTCTTGGTCACTATAGCTTTGTCATATAACTTGAAGTACAGAATTGTGATGACTCAAGCTTTGCTTCTCTTTTTCAGGATTACTTTGGCCATTTGGGATCTTTTGTGGTTCCAACAAATTTTAGGATACTTTGTTCTCATTCTGTGAAAAATGCTGTTGGTATTTCAATAGGCATTGCAATAAATGTGTAGATTGCTTCAGTAGTATAGATATTTTAACAATATTTGTTCTTCCTACCCATGGACATGGAATGTTTTTCCATTGCTTTATGTCCTCTTCCATTTCTTTCATAAGTGTTTTATAGTTTTCAGAACAAGATTTTCATCTCTTTCATTAGCTTTATTCTTTGGTATCTTTCATTTTCTTACAAATGTAAATGAGGTTGATTCCTTAATTAATGTTTCTAATACTTCATTATTGGTATACAGAAATGCAACAGATTTATGTACATTGATTTTGTATCTTGGACTTCACTGAATTCATTTATCAGTTCTAGAAATTATTTGGTAGAGTCCAATTTTCTATATAAAATATCATGTCATCTGCAAGTAGTGTATGTTTTACTTCTTCCTTGCTGATTTGGGTGTTTTTTATTCCTTTTTATTATCTGATTTCTGTGACTAGGACTTCCAGTACCATGTTAAATCACAGTGGTGAGAGCGGATATGCCCATCCTGTTCCTGACTATAGAGGAAAATCTCTCAGGTTTTCCTTATTGAGGATAATGTTAGCTGTGTTTTTGGCAATGGCCTTTTTGATGTTGAAGTATGCTCCCTGTGTCTCTGTTTTGCTGAGGGTTTTTATCATGAATGGATGTTGTACTTTGTGAAATGTTTTTTTCTGTATCCAGTGAAATGATCATATGGTTCTTACTTACCTTTAATTAACATGATGTATCATGTTGATTGAGTTGCAAATATTGAACAACCCTTGAAACCCAGGAATAAATCTCACTTGACTGTGGGGAATCATTCTGGATTCAATTTGCTAGTATTTTATTATGAACTTTTGCATCCAGGTTTATCAGGGATATTGGCCTGTAATTCTCCTTTATAGTGGAGTCTTTAACTGGTTTTGGTATCAAGGTAATGCTGACCTCATAAAATGAATTTGGAAGTTTTATTCACTTTTCTATTTTTATGAAAAAGTTTGAGAAGAATGATATTAATTATTTATTTATTTATTTATTTATTTATTTTTAAATATTTGGTAGAATTTCCCTTGGAATGTGTCTGGCCTTGGACTTTTGTTTTTTGGGAGATTTTTTATCACAGATTTAGTTTTCTTACTGGTTTTTGGTCTCTTCAAGTTTTCAATTTCTTCCTGTCTCAGTTTTAGTAGTTTGTATGGTTCTGGGAAGTTATCCTGTTCTCCCAGGTTGTCCAATTTGGGGATATATAATTTTTCATAATATTATCATTATTGTTTTTATTACTTTTTTTTGGCCATTATTTCTTCTTTCTCATTTGTAGATTTATTTGGAGGGGATTTCTATTTTCTTTTTAAGTCTGGGTAAAGGTTTATCAATTTTATTTTTTCAAAGAATCGGCTCCTGGTTTATTGATCTATTCTACTGGTTTATTTAGTTACTATATCATTTATGTGTGCTCTAATCTTTATTATTTAGACTTGTTTTGTTGTCCATTTTCTAGCTCCTTTAATCTTTTTTTTTTTTAAGTAGACTTCATGCCGAGCATGAGCCCCAACATGGAGCTTGGATTGACCCTGAGAACAAGACCTGAGCTGAGATTGAGAATTAGGCATTTAATGGACTAATCCACCCAGACACCACTTTTTAGCTCCTTTAAATGTTAGGTCAGGTTTTATGAGATTTTTCTGGCTTTTTAATGTAGACTTGTGTTGCTATATACCTCCCTCTTAGGGCCACTTTTGCTTGCATCCCAAAGGTTTTGGGTCATTGTATTTTCATTTTCAGTTATTTCCATGTATTTTTAAAATTTATTTCTTTGATTCATGGTTGATCTATTCATTGTTTTGTTGCATGTTTTACCTCCATGTATTTGTGGTCTCTTCAAATATTTTCTTGTGATTCAGTTCTAGGTTCATAGCATTGGGTTCAGAAAAGGTGTGTGGTATGACTTCAGGCTTTTTGTATTTGTTGAGGCCTGATTTGTGACCTAATGTTTGTTATTCTGGAGAATGTTCCATGGGCTCTTGAAAACAATTGGATTATACTGCTTTAGGGTGGAATGTCCTGAATGTATCTGTTAAGTCCATCTGGTCCAGTGTATTTTTCAAAACCTTGTATTTTTCTATTTAGATGATCTGTCCATTCATGTAAGTGGAGTGGTAAAGTGCTCTACTATTATTGTATTATTATCAATGAGTTCCTTAAGTTTGTTATTGTTTTATATATTTAGGTGCTCCCATGCTAGGGGCATAAATATTTACAACTGTGAGATCATCTTGCTGAATTGTGGTCTTTCTTATGACATAGTGCCCCTCGTCTCTTATTGGAGTTTTTGTTTTAAGTCTAGTTTTTTTGATGTAAGTATTGTTACTCTGGCTTTCTTTTGACATCCATTTGCATGATAACTGTTTCTCCATCCCTTCACTTTCGATCTGAAGGTGTCTTTAGGTCTAAACTGTATTTTGTTAATAGGAGCACTCAGTCAGTAAACTCTTAAACTCTTAATTTTGGCTCAGGTCATGATCTCAGGGTCATGAAACCAAGCCGTGCACTGGGCTCAGTGTTGGGCATTGAACCTGCTTAAGGTTTCTATCTCCCACTCTCTCAAACCTTCCCCCCACTCACACTCTTGTTTCTCTCCATCTCAAATAAATAAATAAATAAGTCTCTTGTAAGCAGTATATAGATTTTTTTTTTATCCTTTCTGATATTCTTTGTCTTTTGATTGGAGCATTTAGGCCATTTACATCCAGAGGAAATATTGATAGATCTGTAGTTACTGTCATTTTATTACTTGTTTTGTCCTTGTTTCTGGAGATTTTTTCTGTTATTTTCTTGACCTTGTCACTTTTGGTCTTTCCTTTCCACTCAAGGATTCTCCTGTAGTATTTCTTGCAGAGTTGGTTTAGTGATCCTAAACTCCTTTAGGTTTTGTTTGCCTGGGCTCCTTTTTTTTTTGTTCCTTCTTTTTCCTCACTGGATAAAGTATTCTTTTTTTTTTTCAATTTATTTATTTTCAGAAAAACATTATTCATTATTTTTTCACCACACCCAGTGCTCCATGCAAGCCGTGCCCTCTATAATACCCACCACCTGGTACCCCAACCTCCCACCCCCCCGCCACTTCAAACCCCACAGATTGTTTTTCAGAGTCCATAGTCTCTCATGATTCACCTCCCCTTCCAATTTACCCAAATTTCTTTCTCCTCTCTAACGCCCCTTGTCCTCCATGCTATTTGTTATGCTCCACAAATAAGTGAAACCATATGATAATTGACTCTCTCTGCTTGACTTATTTCACTCAGCATAATCTCTTCCAGTCCCGTCCATGTTGCTACAAAAGTTGGGTATTCATCCTTTCTGATGGAGGCATAATACTCCATAGTGTATATGGACCACATCTTCCTTATCCATTCATCCGTTGAAGGGCATCGTGGTTCTTTCCATAGTTTGGCGACTGTGGCCATTGCTGCTATAAACATTGGGGTAGAGATGGCCCTTCTTTTCACAACATCTGTATCTTTGGGGTGAATACCCAGGAGTGCAATTGCAGGGTCATAGGGAAGCTCTATTTTTAATTTCTTGAGGAATCTCCACACTGTTCTCCAAAGAGGCTGCACCAACTTGCATTCCCACCAACAGTGGAACAGGGTTCCCCTTTCTCCACATCCTCTCCAACACATGTTGTTTCCTGTTTTGTTAATTTTGGCCATTCTAACTGGTGTAAGGTGATATCTCAATGTGGTTTTAATTTGAATCTCCCTGAGAGCTAATGATGATGAGCATTTTTTCATGTGTCTGATAGCCATTTGTATGTCTTCATTGGAGAAGTGTCTGTTCATATCTTCTGCCCATTTTTTTGATGTGTTTGCCTGTTTCGTGTGTGTTGAGTTTGAGGAGTTCATTATAGATCCTGGATATCAACCTTTTGTCTGTACTGTCGTTTGCAAATATCTTCTCCCATTCCGTGGGTTGCCTCTTGGTTTTCTTGACTGTTTCCTTTGCTGTGCAGAAGCTTTTGATTTTCAGGAAGTCCCAAAAGTATATTTTCGCTTTGGTTTCCTTTGCTTTTGGAGACATATCTTGAAAGAAGTTGCTGTGGCTGATATTGAAGAGATTATTGCCTATGTTCTCCTCTAGGATTCTGATGGATTCCTGTCTCACATTGAGGTCTTTTATCCATTTTGCGTTTATCTTTGTGTACGGTGTAAGAAAATGGTCGAGTTTCATTCTTCTACATATAGCTGTCCAGTTTTCCCAGCACCATTTATTGAAGAGACAGTCTTTTTTCCACTGTATATTTTTTCCTGTTTTGTCGAAGATCAATTGACCATAGAGTTAGGGCCCATATCTGGGCTATCTACCCTGTTCCACTGGTCTATGCGTCTGCTTTTATGCCAGTACCATGCTGTCTTGGTGATCACAGCTTTGTAATAAATACTTGAAATCAGGTAAGGTGATGCCGCCAGCTTTATTTTTGTTTTTCAACATTTCCTTAGCGATTCGGGGTCTCTTCTGATTCCATACAAATTTTAGGATTATTTGCTCCAGCTCTTTGAAGAATGCCAGTGGAATTTTGATCGGAATGGCATTAAAAGTATAGATTGCTCTAGGCAGTATAGACATTTTAACAATATTTATTCTTCCGATCCAAGAGCATGGAATGGTCTTCCATCTTTTTGTGTCTTCTTCAATTTTTTTCATGAGTGTTCTGTAGTTCCTCGAGTACAGATCCTTTACCTCTCTGCTTAGGTTTATTCCCAGGTATCTTATGGTTCTTGGTGCTATAGTAAATGGAATCGATTCTCTAATTTCCCTTTCTGTATTTTCATTGTTAGTGTATAAGAAAGCCACTGATTTCTGCACATTGACTTTGTATCCTGTCACGTTGCTGAATTGCTGTATGAGTTCTAGCAGTTTGGGGGTGGATTCTTTTGGGTTTTCCATATAAAGAATCATGTCATCTGCGAAGAGAGAGTGTTTGACTTCTTCATTACCAATTTGGATACCTTTTATTTCTCTCTGTTGTCTGATTGCTGTTGCTAAGACTTCTAATACTATGTTGAACAAGAGTGGTGAAAGTGGGCATCCTTGTCTTGTTCCTGATCTCAATGGGAAGGCTACGAGCTTTTTCCCATTGAGGATGATATTTGCTGTGGGTCTTTCATAGATAGATTTGATGAGGTTCAGGAATGTTCCCTCTATCCCTATACTTTGAAGCGTTTTAATCAGGAATGGATGCTGGATTTTGTCAAATGCTTTTTCTGCATCAATTGAGAGGACCATGCGGTTCTTCTCTCTTCTCATATTAATTTGTTGTATCACGTTGATTGATTTGCGAATGTTGAACCATCCTTGTAACCCAGGGATGAATCCCACCTGGTCATGGTGGATAATCTTTTTAATGTGCTGTTGGATCCTGTTGGCTAGGATCTTGTTGAGAATCTTAGCATCCATATTCATCTGTGATATTGGTCTGAAATTCTCTTTTTTGGTAGGGTTCTTGCCTGGTTTGGGGATCAGGGTAATGCTGGCTCATAGAAAGTCTGGAAGTTTTCCTTCTGCTTCAATTTTTTGAAACAGCTTCAGGAGAATAGGTGTTTTTCTTCTTTGAAGGTTTGGTAGAATTCCCCAGGGAATCCGTCAGGTCCTGGGCTCTTGTTTTTTGGGAGGTTTTTGATCACTGATTCAATCTCGTTATTAGATATCGGTTTATTCAGGTTGTCGATTTCTTCCTGGTTCAATTTTGGTAGTTTATATTTTTCCAGGAATGCATCCATTTCATCTAGGTTGCTAAGCTTATTGGCATATAACTGTTCATAATAACTTCTGATTATTGTTTCTACTTCCTTGGTGTTAGTTGTGATTGGATAAAGTATTCTTGATTGCAGGTTTTTCCTATTCATCACCTTGACTATATCATGCCCCTCCCTTCTGGCTTGTCAGCTGTTGAGAAATAGTCAGCAATCCTCATGGGTTTTCTTTTCTTTTCTATTTTTTTTTAAGATTTCATTTATTTATTTGTCAAAGAGAGAGAGATCACAAGTAAGCAAAGAGGTAGGCAAAGAGAGAGGGGGAAGCAGGCTCCCCACTGAGTAGAGAGCCCGATGAAGGGCTCGATCCCAGGACCTTGAGATCATGGCCTGAGCTGGAGGCAGAGGCTTAACCCACTGAGCCACTCAGGTGTCCTGCCCTCATGGGATTTTTTTTCTGAGTTAAGGACTTATTTTGTCTGTCTGCTTTTAACATTTTTTATTACTATATTTTGCAAATTAAAATATGTCTTGGTATAGTCCTGCTTTTATTGATTTTGATGGGTGTTTTATGTGCCTCCTATATCTTAATGTCTATTTTTTTCTCCATCTTAGGAAGTTTTCAGCTATTATTTCTTCAAGTACATATTCTGTCCCCCTTTTCTCTCTCTTCTTCTGTGACTCTTATAATACAATGTTATGTTTGATGGAGTCACTGAGTTCCCTGTCTATTCAAATATTTCATATTCTTTCCCTTTTTTTGTGGATCTTCATTATTTTACATTATTTTGTCTTCAATATCATTTATTAATTCCTCTGCTTCTTCCAGCCTTGTGTTTATCACCTAAAGCATATTTCCAAAGTCAGTTATTGCATTTTTTCATTTCTGTCTGGTGCTTTTTTAACTCTTTTATCTATGTGGTGAGGGTATTTCTGAAGTTCCATTCTTTTCTCAAGCCCAGCTAGTATCGTTATGGTTGTTGCTTTAAATTCTCCATCAGGCATGTTACTTATATCTCTTTCACTTAGATCACTAGACATGGCTTTACCTTGTTTCTTCATTTGGGATGAATTGCTCCATCTTGGTACTTTGTTTAAGTCTCTGCCTTCTTCTCTGTTTTAGAAAAGGCCATGATGTTTCCTGCTCCTGAGAGTAATAGCTTTGTGAAGTTGAGGTCACGTTGTGTTCAGGACCTGACACTTCAGGGAGTATTTCTGGTATGTGCTGTGTGTACTATGTTGTGTTTTGGCTGCTCTGTCCTTCAGGACAGTCATCTACAGAGGTTCTCCTTTCCAGCAGTGGGCAGTGTTTAGTCCTGGACCAGAATGTGGGGAGTTTTCATTAGCTGTGTTCTGTTCTGTTTGTTAAATGAGACCTGATACTATCCACTAGAACTGAAGTCTGCAGAACTCTCTGGAAGGAAGATGTTTTGTGAGCACACGTTTCTGCTGTTTTGTTTTTGTTTGTTTGTTTGAGAAGGGGCCTGTGTGCTGAGACTGAGAAAAGCTTGTCTAAGAAGGACAGTCCTGCCAGAATGTAGGGTTATGGGACCTGATATAAGCAAGTTAGGCAGCCAGTGTTGGTGCTACCCTCCCTTCGCGATGTGATTCTGTGTTTATGTCAAGGGGAGGGGGTGGGAGATGGCTCCCTCAAGCTACTCTGTTCCTGGAGAGGTTTCTCTGCTGCCTCTCAGGGACATGCTCCAAAAACAGGGAATGATATCCTCCCAGTGTGCCCCCAAGAATTCTTCAAACTACTGTTTCCTTGCCTTCTGCCCCCTGATTATATGTGTGCCTTCTTTCTAGGAACAGGGCAATGACCTCAGGGATCTACCCAAGCTCACAGACTTTTAAAACTCCAAGCTTTATGACCTGCTGGTTGCAAGAACTCACAAAATTTAACCCCTCATTTTTAAAGTCAATTGCTTTGGGTAAATATTTTTCTTGTGTGTTCATCTGTGTGTTCCTCTCTCTCCCTGGCTCTTCTCTGCAACCACAGCTCCTTCTCCTCTGTAGCATCTATAATCTGTTTCTTCCCTGAACCACATCTCCAAACTTCCTACTTTTTTTTTTTTTCTAATGTGGCTTCTTTTCTCCCTTTAATTGTGGGATGTTTTTCCTCTCAGTCTTCAGGTTGGTTTCTGGATATTTAGAGTGATTTGACAGTTATGTAATTGCATTTGGAAAATGAGATGAGTCTAGGGTCCTCTGACTGTTCCACCAGCTTCTCCTTTCACCCAATCATCTTAACTAAAATGTTAAATATAAGTAATATTCTTTATTAAAATCAGAACATGACTATATAATGTCAAAAGATTAATGCTTTCTCTTTGCTATTTCTGGTTGTAAAATATTCAACAGCAAAGTAACTGACTTTCAGGTTTCTGGATCATTGCCTGAAATAACATCTAAATTTTGTTAAATCTCCCAAATCTTATTCAACTTCCTGGGCTCAAACTATTCTCTCTGATTAATTTATGCAACAGGTTTTTTCCCCCAAAATGAATGAAGCTCCCTCAATTTCCAGACTTATTCATTTATATTGACTTTTGCTTTGTTATTTGTAACTTTTTATTCAAGACACCTGGGATCTTTTTCAACAATATTGCTCATCAACTCCTCACAGATAAGCAATTAACACATTTTATTTATTCTTCTTCCATTGTCTGTACAGATTTGTCTCTTTCACCACAGCTACAAATTTCCTTCATGTTCTTAACATCTAATACTTAGATTACTAAAATATACATAATTAGATTTCCCTCCTTAGAGACAATTGAAATACACCATGATAATGGCTACCTGATAAAATACAAGATATCCAAAAAAGTCTAATTTCAGATAAACAGCAAATGTTTGTATATGTATGTCCCAAATATTGCATTGGATGTATTTATATTAAAATTTATTCATTGTATGAAATTCAAATTTGCATTGAAGTTATACATTTATATTTGCTAAACCTGGAAACTGAATGAGTCAGAAATCAATCTTTATTGCACCATAATGATAAGGATCTTTCCTTCCCACAGAAATTCAGATGGTACTAATGAATTCAGGGTGAGTAGAAGAGGCAGGAGACTCTGAAATGATATGAAAAATATCCAATTTCTTATGACCTTTGCATCTGACAAGAAAGTGCTGATAGCACCATAATGCTAGACTGCCCATTAAGGTAGGAGAAATATGTAATTATCTACCCTTTCACAATTTGAGGAGCTCTTAGAAATCTTACCTACTCAATATTTTCCCAATCTTCAATATTTTCCCATGCTTCCTTTCTAAAAATGCAAATATTTCTGGGAGAGTTAATATCTTATATAGTTGAAAGAATATACTTTTGAGAGGGATAACATAATATATACTTCAGAGAATATATTTTATCACGTGACTTCTTATTAGAACAAAAATGTAGGGAAACAGGTAAGTATGGGACACTGTGGGGAGGTGGGCAGTTACAAAATGTAGGAAAGGGCAGAAAAAGGGAAAACTAAGCTGAGTCAGACACAAACTTCACCTGCTCACAAATATGCCTAAGTGTGATCCTGTCATAAAGGCAAGTCGAAAAACACAAAGCCTTGTTATATGGGAGGCAGTACTGCATAGCAATAAAGGATACAGACTCTGAAAATGCCTTACCTGTGATTAAACCTCAAATCTGCCTCTTCTGTAAGATGAAAATACTATTAATACTTATATCATAGGCTTCTTTGAGTGCTACATGTGATGATACATGTAAGGTAGTTATAAAAGTGCCCACAACATAGGAAATACTATATGGGTTGATAGTTACATTGCTGTTGCCATTACCCAGTAAATTTTTAAAACTTATTGCATTTATTATTGGTATCTATTTTTTTAATTATCAATTTCATAAGAATACATAACCACTTAATTTTTAAAACACTGAAAACTTTTAGTTACTTTTTTGTACAAAAAGAATAGTACCAGGGAAAATATTTACCTTTAGTATTATATTCAGAACATTTCATCTCCCCACCCAACAACACCCAGAGCTTAGCAGAGGTAGACTGGAGAAGTGGCACTCATACTGGGGAGAGTATCCCAAACTATGGTCACTCGTCCATATGTTAGCATGACCATTATTAAAACTATAATGAAAAAACCTTAAATGAATCCATTTGAAAGCATCTCCCTTAGGTATATAGAGAAGACAATCAAAAAGCAGTTTCTCATCTATGTGATGTGTTTCTTCATCAAACAAAGGTTCTTACTCTGTCTCCCTTTGAGAACATGCTTCCTTCTTTCTCCAATGTATTATGTCCTATCTATACTGTCCAACATATCCTTTCTTGTACATCATGTTTCTGTCTACTGTCTTTACTGTTAAATGTGCATGGGTCTCTGCTTCTAGTAGACACTTTCAAAGTTTCTACACAGACATGAATATCTATGAAAATTAAATGCAAAAACAAGAAAGGAAAGGTAAATATATCATTATATGTCCTTTTGATCATAACCTTACTCAGTAAACAGGTCACAATCTATGCTCTGACCATATGAGATGATACTTAATACATTAAAACAAGAAAGGGAGAGAGAAACAGGATATCAGCTTTTCAATTTAAAAATACTTGATTTATATCCACTTTTATATCACTTTTTTTTTTCCTTTGGGGCCATTTTAATGTTTTGATCTTTAGGACAAAAGTTCAGATGCAAAAGCATAGATAAAAAAATGGGCAGAAGATATGAACAGACACTTCTCCAATGAAGACATACAAATGGCTATCAAACACATGAAAAAATGTTCATCATCACTAGCCCTCAGGGAGATTCAAATTAAAACCATATTGAGATATCAACTTACACCAGTTAGAATGGCCAAAATTAACAAGACAGGAAACAACATATGTTGGAGGGGATGTGTAGAAAGGGGAACCCTCTTACACTGTTGGTGGGAATGCAGGTTGGTGCAGCTTCTTTGGAGAACAGTGTGGAGATTCCTCAAGAAATTAAAAGTAGAACTTCCCTATGACCCTGCAATTGCACTACTGGGTATTTATGCCAGAGATACAGATGTCGTGAAAAGAAGGGCCCAATGTTTATAGCAGCAATGGCCACGGTCGCCAAACTATGGAAAGAACCAAGATGCCCTTCAACGGATGAATGGATAAGGAAAATGTGGTCCATATACACTATGGAGTATTATGCCTCCATCAGAAAGGATGAATACCCAACTTTTGTAGCAACATGGACGGGACTGGAAGAGATTATGCTGAGTGAAATAAGTCAAGCAGAGAGAGTCAATTATCATATGGTTTCACTTATTTGTGGAGCATAACAAATAGCATGGAGGACATGGGGAGTTAGAGAGGAGAAGGGAGTTGGGGGAAATTGGTAGGGGAGGTGAATCATGAGAGACTATGGACTCTGAAAAACAACCTGAGAGGTTTGAAGTGGCGGGGGGTGGGAGGTTGGGGTACCAGGTGGCGGGTATTATAGAGGGCACGCATTGCATGGAGCACTGGGTGTGGTGAAAAAATAATGAATACTGTTATGCTGAAAATAAATAAATTTAATTTTAAAAAAAGCATAGTTAAAATATGTGCCACTGATATTTTTTCCACAAAAAAGAAAGATTATGTCAGAAAATGGTAGCCATTTGGAAAAATAAAGAATTCAGACAAATATTTTTAACTGCTCTAGAGTGTAGTTGTACAATGCAGAGGATTCTCTGATCAGTGTGTTCTTTAAAATCACTGTGGTTCTGTCTGTATTGTCACTGATATGGCAACCATCTATGAAAGGTTATCAGAAAAATATAATTTAATATCTTAAACTACCACTATCTCAGGACTAGTGTCATGGGAATGCCAGTTGTAATATTACAGGAAAAATTCTCATCAGATTTTACTTCATAATTCCCTCATGCTTCTATATAGAATCTAATGCTTGGGACATAACTGTCTCTGCTTAAATTAAGAATTGAGAAGCAGAACTCAAATTTATTTTCTGCTCAAAACATGTCTTCTTGTACCTCTTTGAACCACTCATATAGCTTCACATTTCTTCAGTTTACTGATCCATAAAGAGAAGTGGCGAAGTCTGTGGTGAAGTGGATTGAATGGAATCTGACTCTTACCGCATTGGTCACCAGGGCTGATTTTGGATATCTAACTACCTAAACAAATAACTACTTCTTCTTTCCTCACTTTACTATATATGTCTTCGCCATAGATATGTGCTTATTCAAGTAAATAACCAGGTTGAAATTTGGTTAAGATTATATGTTAATCTTTTTTATGGCAGCAAAATAATTGCATAGACCTACTGCAATAGGTCTTTGTTCCAACTTTTATTTATTTTTTTTTCTTTTTTACTCTAATGTTGTTTAGAAAGATTATATAAAAAGACATGTTTATGCTGTATAAATTCTAATTTCTCCCATTTTTATGAAGCTATTTTTTTTTCTTTGGGGCAGAAACAATAAACAAGTTCCATATTTTTCAGAAGAGTAGATTTTTCAATTTTACTTATTACTGTTATAAAGCACTTCCATGCACTCAAAAGAAGTTTTTATTTAGTTAGTTAGTTAGTTGCATATTTTATTTATTTGTCAGAGACAGAGAGAGAGAGTACAAGGACGGATAGCAGCAGGCAGAGGAAAAAGCAGGCTCCCTGCTGAGCAAGGAACTCAATATGGAACTTGATCCCAGGAGCCTGGGATCATGACCTGAGCTAAAGGCAAACACTTAACTGACTGAGCCAGCCAGGCTACCCAAGAAGTTGGGTTTTGTTTGTTTGTTTGTGTGGGTTTTTTTTTTTTTTTTTGTAATAAATAATAACATATTTTTGGGAGTGGGAAACTATAAATTATGCCATTAAGAAATAGTATAGAGGAACCTGGTTGACAAGATAACGGAGAACTAGGCGGAGGTGCCATTTCAACCTGTACCCTAAAGTGCGCTGATTACCTACCAAACAACTCTGATCACCCATGAAATCAGCCTAAGAGCAGAATTATACACGTCTGGATCCCTACAGAGGCAGAAGATGCCAGTGGGCAGGTAAAGTGAAGTGGTAACATCGGACTGATATCAGAAGATAAACAAAAGGAGGAGGGAGCCACCAGAGGTGACCAACTGGAAAGTAATACAACCAATGAGAGAGTGCCCTGCGACTGGGGACAAGCATTAACTTGGAGACTGGTTGAAAGCACTCAAAAAGAGCAAAGGATCATGGGAGGAAATTGTGAGAATCAGGGTGGGTAGGGACAGGGGCTTAAGTCCGTGGACCAAGGACAGCCACCCCTGGCACTGAGCCAGAGAGAGTGTGGCGAAGAAACGAGGTATTGGACCCTGAGCTGCCTGGGTGGTGGCTCCCATGAGCTGCTGGGAGCCTCACCAGCCAGCAAAAACAAGCCTTTTTGAACTCTCCAGGCATGCGCTGTGCCCACTATCAGAGTCTGAGTTGCACCCCACACCCTCCCCTGAGAGAGGTGTGTGAGTCTGAGCACTCCCAGCCTGGGCCAGCAGGAAAATCTCAGTGCACTATCACTCCCTGGGACATCTCTGGCGGTCTGGAGCTGCCCAGAAAGCCGCTGCTGTCATGGTTTTGGGTACAAGCAGGAGTTCCTTCGTCCCCAGGGACCCTGATCAGAACGTGCTCTGCCAGCAGCCAAGTGGGAATTTCTGTGCTCTGGAGCACCCAGAGGGGAACAGACTGAGGCTTCTCTCAGAGAGGGAGGTCAGGGTATTGTTTGCTTCTCTCTAAACTTCTAAAAATCCATCAGAAGCTGTCAAGGTGAGAAAAAACAAAAGAACAAACAAACAAAAACACCTCCAGAGAACAAAAGCCTGAAAACCCGGTTTACTCAGAGCCCACCCCTTTGAGAGGGGCAGGAGGATGTAACTCAGGAAACACTGCCTGAAAACCCACCCAGCAGGCCCTTCCCCCAGAAAGACAACCAGAAAAAAAAAAAAAAAAAGACAAGAGAACAACCACCACTACTTCATAGATACAACATTTATTTTTAATTCATTCCCACTATTCTGGTTCATTTTTTTATAGATATTTTTTTTAAACTATTTAGCATCACAGTGAGATGTCCGGTACATCAAATTCCATAATAACCTTTTCACCTGAACTTTTTGATACATATACCTATGTGTTTGGGGTTTTTTTTTTGCTCTTCTATTTTTTAATTTTTTTTTAAATTTTAGCTTAGTTTAGTTTAGTTTATTCTCTTTTTTCATTTTTATTTTTTAATATTCATATAGAGTTAAACGTCAAAGTAATCCCCTTTCCCCAATCAATGATACCCCTACAGGTAAACCAATTTTTAATCTCCCTTTATCTTAAGAAAGTTAAGTCCTTTAACAAGGATATCAAGATACATCCAGGAAGAATCAAAATAAACTTCCTCGCCCACACTGACAATTTATAACCACTCTCCCATCTTTTTCTTCTGTCAGTGTTTCTGTGTATTTGTGTTTGTCCCGATAGTATATAAATCTTATACTTGGGGTTCTTTATGACAAGGTTCTTTTTCTGTTTTGCATATATATATATATATATATATATATATATATATATATATTTCTTTTCTCTTGTCATCTAGTTTTATCTATCTTTTTGTTCATCTGTTTTTGTTTGTATACTTCAAAAATCTTACCTTGGGGCCCATTTGGGCTGGGCCTTCTATTTTATTTTACCTTTCTTTTTTTCCTGTCTTTCTCTCTCTCTCTCTCCCTCTCTCTCTTTTCTTTTCTATTTTCTCTCTTTCTTTTTTTTCCATTTGGGTGGGGACTCATGATAGCTCAGAAGTGTTCCAGGTGCACCTTGACTGCACCACGGTAAATACATCCAGCAACATCCATTCAGCCATCTCTCACCAATATGACTAGGAGGAGGAATGTCCAACAGAAAAATTCAGAGGCTGGACTTCTGCAACAGACCTAATGGCTGTCAACACAGACAATATGTCAGAAAGGGAATTCAGGTTAACAATTATCCAGGCAATAGCAAGGTTGGAGAAAGACATGGGTGACAAAACAGAATAGATTAGGGCAGAGCTGAAAGCCACCAGGGATGATGTTCACAATGTTAGGGCAGAACTGAAAGCCACCAGGGATAATGTTCAAAATGCTCTCAATGAGTTCCAATATATTCTAAATTCTGTAAAAGCTAGGGTAACTGAGACAGAAGATAGAATTAGTAACCTGGAGGACAGACAGATAGAGAGAAAGGATCAGGAGGAAGCCTGGAACAAACAGCTTAGAAGCCACAAAAACAGAATTAGGGAAATAAATGACACCATGCAACATTCCAATGTCAGAATTATTGGAATCCCTGAAGGGGAGGAGAAATAAAGAAGTCTAAAAGAAATAGTGGAACAGATTGTCCATGAAAATTTTCCCAATCTTGCGAATGGAACCAGCATTCATGTACTAGAGGCAGAATGGTCTCCCCCCAAAGTTATAGAATATTGAAAGTCCTCTAGACACCTCATAGTAAAAAAGAGGAATCATAATTTTAGACAGACTCTTGAAGGCAGCTAGAACAAAGAAGCTCCTTACATACAGAGAAAGCCCATCAGAATAACATCAGAACTGTCCACAGAAACCTGGCAAGCCAGAAATGGTTGGCAAGTTATATTTAGGGCACTGAATGAGAACATGCAGCCATGAATAGTTTATCCAGCAAGACTGACATTCAAAATGGATGGAGAGATAAAGAGTTTCCAAGACCGGCAAGGCTAAAAAGAGTACGCAACCACCAAGCCGACACTGCAGAAAATATTAAGAGGGGTTCTATAAAAGAGGAAAAATCCCAAGAATACCATTGAACAGAAATATGTAGACAATCTACAGAAAAAAAAAGACTTCAAAGGTAACATGATGTCAATAAAAACGTATCTATCAACAATCACTCTCATTGTGAATGGCCTAAATGCACCCATAAAACGACACAGGGTTGCAGATCGGATAAAACGACAGGACCCATCCATATGTTGTCTATAAGAGACCCATTTTGAATCTAAAGATACACCCAGACTGAAAGAGAAGGGATGGAGAAGCATCTTTCATGCCAATGGGCTTCAAAAAAAGGCTGGGGTAGCGATTCTCATATCAGATAAATTAGATTTTAAACTAAAGACTGTAGTCAGAGATAAAGAAGGATGCTACATAATTCTTAAAGGGACTATCCACCAAGAGGATCTAACAATTGTAAATATCTATGCCCCCAATATGGGAGCAGCAACTACAAAAGAAAACTATTAATCAAGATAAAGAGTCATATTGATATGAATACATTAATAGTAGGAGATCTTAACACACCTCTCTCAGAAATAGACAAATCATAGAAGCAGAAAATCAATAAAGAAACAAGAGCATTGAATGACACACTGGACCAGATGGACCTCATAGATATATACAGAACATTCCACCCTAAAACAACAGAATACTCACTCTTCTCAAGTGCACATGGAACCTTCTCCAGAATAGACCACATACTGGGTCACAAATCAGGACTCAATCGACACCAAAAGACTGAGATGATTCCCTGCATATTCTCAGATCACAATGCTTTGAAACTGGAGCTCAATCACAAGGAAATGTTCAGAAGGAACTCAAACACCCAGAAGCTAAAGACCACCATGATTAAGAATGCTTGGATCAACCAGGAGATCAAAGAAGAACTGAAACAATTTATGGAAACCAGTGAGAATGAAGACACTTTGGTCCAAAACCTATGGGATACAGCAAAGGTGGTCCTAAGGGGGAAATACATAGCCATCCAAGCCTCCCTCAAAAAAACTGAAAAATCCAGAATACACCAGCTGTCTCTACACCTTAAAGAACTGGAGAAGCAACAACAAATCAAACTAACTCCACACATAAGAAGTGAAATAATCAAGATTAGAGCAGAGATCGATTAGGTAGAAACTAGAGATAGAGTAGAACATATCAATGCAACTAGAAGCTGGTTTTTTGAAAGAATCAATAAGATCGATAAACCATTGGCCACACTAATCCAGAAGAAGAGAGAGAAAGCTCAAATTGATAGAATTATGAATGAAAAGTGAGAGATCACAGCTATCACCAAGGAAATAGAAACAATCATCTGAAGTTATTATCAGCAGTTAATGCCAATACATTAAGCAACCTAGATGAAGTGGAGACATTCCTGGAAAGCTGTAAACTCCCAAAATTGAACCAGGAAGAAACTGACAACCTGAATAGACTGATATCTGTAATGAGATTGAAGCAGTAATCAAAAACACCCCCAAAAACAAGAGCCCAGGACCTGACGGATTTCCTGGGGAATTCTACCAAACTTTCAAAGAAAAAATAATACCTATTCTCTGGTAGTTGTTTCAAAAAATTGAAGCAGAAAGAAAACTTCCAGACTCTTTTTATGAAGCCAGCATTACCCTGATCCCCAAACTAGGCAAAGACCACACTAAAAAGGATAATTTCAGACCAACATTACTGATGAAAATGGATGCTAGATTCTTAACAAGATCCTAGCAAATAGGATCCAGCAGCACATTAAAAAGATTATCCACCAGGACCAGGTGGGATTCATCCCTGGGCTACAAGGATGGTTCAACATTCGCAAATCAATCAATGTGATAGAACAGATTAATTAGAGAAGAGAGAAGTGTCGCTCTCGCCAGCAAGAACGACCAGGAGACCTCAGCGAAGTAAGCTTTATTTCTGCGTAGCTGTTGGGATCTCTCTCTCTCCCGCCCGTGCATGTCTATATATACCAAGGCTGCACAACCAATCACTTCCAGCCACATAGATACAAAATCCTAAATTCCGCCTACTGGCTCGCATCCAGCCACCATCTTAATGGCGTGTTTACTTTCAGGCACCGACAAAGTCGTGCGGCGCCCGGGCCCCCCCCACCCGCGGGCCCAGCCAGAGCAGCTCTGCACCGTCGCCACCTAGCGGCGGCGACGGCTTGAGGCTGCGGCGGCCGAGGCAACGAGCGGGCACGGCAGAGCCCAGAAGCATCATCGGGGCTGCTCCGGCTCCGCGCTGGCCCTGCATACGGTCCAACCCACCACGCATGCACTACAAGCCGCTTGGGCACCGACATCTCCCCCTTTTCTTTTATATTAGGCATGCAAGGCAGGAGATCGTGCCTGTCTTAGGTTGTCAGCTGCCATGAACATGCTTACCCATCATCGGATAATTCCCCCTGGTTGGAGAACTCCTGGCTTAGGTTGCTATGTGCATGCAGCCAATCTTACCCATCATTGACTACCGATCTAGCGCTGCCAGCCAGATTTGGGGAAATCAGTGCCATGCTTCCAGTGCCATGCAAGCTTGTACTAGCGCCAACTGTTGCCTACATTGTTGTTTATGTAATGATGCAAAACGGCGGAACATAAGGATTTACAACAGATACCCAATCCCGTAATGGAGCTATGTCAATCTTATCTGCTTAACTCTTTCGACAGATTAGCAGCAATAGAAAGGTCATTATAGGCCACGGAGATTATGCAAAGTCCAGAAAGTGATTGGATGCATCCGGTCGTCAATAGTTTCTGGAGAATGTCCACTTGTTACAGACGTGGTGAGAGCTACAGCCGCTGCAGTTGCCGCTGCAGCCACAATAATGGCTGCAGTGATCCCAAAGTCTCTTTTATGTCTTGAGAGCAATACAGGCAAATCGTTAGGATTTATAGAAATGGGCATGGGAATGAAAGTAGATATACAGGAGGGAGGATGGCGGACTCATTCGTCAGTGGCATGGGGAACGGCCAGGCTTTCACTATTGCCCATTGGTGCATCTGTTGAAGGGATGCTGGTGTTGCCAGGATCGCTATCAGGCCAAGCATCAGGACGGGGCGGGCCATGTTGATCGATTCTTCTAATCAGTCGCTCCGGGACCCAGATAGGCTCTTGGGCATCCTGTGGAAAAAGAAAAAAAAGAACCTCGGTGCCATCTTCGGACCGGGTCAGGGCCTCTCCATTGGCCTGTGAGTATATCCTTCCACTTTGCCTGGGCTAGAGTGCGTTCGGTAACCGCCGCATGCCTGTCCGCTGCAGATGTACCATTATGGTCCAAGGACAAAAAATTTTAAATGTAAAGGGTGAGAGATGTAAGATCACGGGGTGACTTGTAGTCATCCCCTATTCCCCCTTTTCTTATTTTTTGTAAGCATCGTTTGAAGGTGCCATTGGCGCGTTCAATTATTCCTTGACCTTGTGGATTGTAGGGTATACCTGTAGCTATTGATTGGGGGCTGTATATAGTTTCAGTTGTCAGGCGGATGCTCATCTGTTCCAAAACATCTTGTCCCCAGAGGGAAATAGGAATATTGCAGACATAGGGCTGAAAAGTTCCCCTATGTCCTTCGTCATCCTCCCACTCAAGGGTAGCTGCACTTTGATCAGGACTTTGAGCGATTCCTAAACCCCTGAGTGTTTGTTTTGCTTGTGTTAGGGGCCATCTCTGAGGCCACTCTTGTTGGCTCATGATGCTCTATTCGGTGCCCGTATTCAGTAACCCTAAAAATTTTCTTCCTTGCACCTTGAGGGTAATTATGGGCCTATCAGTCATATCCAGGGTCAGGCATGTTAGGTCAACTCCCGTAGACCCCAAACCTCTCGTACCTTTTTCTTTTCCTTTACTGGGAAAGGCTTCATGATGGCTAGAGAATATGAGAAGTTGAGCTATCCGATCTCCTGGGCTAATTGCAATAACTCCCCTTGATGAAGACATCAGTATCTTGATTTCTTCTTCATAATCTGAATCTATTACCCCAGGGTGAACTATCAGACATTTGAGATAAGTGGAGCTTCGGCCAAGTAATAAACCTACAGTACCATGAGGGGGCCCCCTCTTAGATCAGAGGCCAATGCTTGAATGCCCATCTCTGGTGTTAGGACCATTCGGGCGGCTGCTCTGATATCGAGCCCTGCTGATCCAGAGGTTGCGCGCCTTTCTCCAAGGGAGGATACCATGTCCTGGGCATTTGCGTTACTGCCCCATAAATTTGTGTTGGGCCCCGGGGCGCGGGGCCCTGCTTCCCGTTTTTTGAGTAATTGGATTGAATCCAGTTATTAGGCGGCAGGGGATATCCTTGAATATCTTTCTGGGACCTACATTCATTAGCCCAATGATTCCCTTTACGGCAACGAGGGCACAACCCAGGTGCAGGCTTGACTGGTCTAGGAGGTCCTTTACCCTTTGGACAATCCCTCTTAAGATGATCGTCCCTTCCACAAAGGAAACAAGCCTTGGAAGAACTCCTGGTTCCTCCATTGAAACTTCTTATCCCTTGGGCTACTGCTGCTGCCACAACTTGGCCCTGAACAACTGTATCAGTGATGTCTCGACACACTTTGATATACGTAATCAGGTCCTTAGATTTCCAAGGGCGGATAGCCTCTTTACACCATTTATTTGGTTGTTCATAAGCTAATTGTTTAACAAGGGGCATTTCTTGGTCCACATCCCCAAATATGCGCCTTGCTACTTGGAGCAGACGATCTACAAAGTCAGCATAGGGTTCATTAGGCCCCTGCAACACCTTGGAAAGTTGTCCCTGCAAATCGCCAGAACCCTGTATGGTCTTCCAAGCCCTACAGGCTGCAGCTGCTATCTGTACATACACCCCTGGGGGGTACCCAATCTGATTGTTTTATCCCACAAATTGACCTCCTCCCATGAGCATGTCAATATTCCAGTGGGGATTCCCTGATGCAGCATTACGCTGGGCAGTTTCTGAGCTACACTCTTGCCAAGCAGTTTTCCATATCAAGTATTGTCCACCAGACAGAGTTGCTTTTGCCTTGTTAGTCCAATCGTCTGGGGTAAGGTTCATGCTACCGACTGCTTCCAAAAGTGAAAGTGTATAAGCAGCCTGTGGCCCATAAGTAGTGACTGCTTCCTTAAACTGTTTAATAAGTTTGAAGTCTAGTGGTTGATGAAACCTCTGTTGATTTTGATCTTCTAACACTGGGTATGCAAGAGGGGAGGGTTTAGTAAAGTCCGTAATGTCCCTCCATCCTGCATTTCTACATTCTGGACAACCACATGCCCCTCAGGAGCATGAAGTGTTATATGGTGGCGGCCATTCTGCAGGTGGCGCTATAAGCCTACATTCAGGGATAGGAATTCTTGACCTTCTGACAGAGGGCGCTAGGGAGTCATATTTTTTCCTGGCTTCTTTGTATGTCTTTCCCTTTAAAGGTTCGTTAGGGACTTCCTCTTTTAATTTTAAGTGTGTCATGGCTTCCCCAAGCTCATCTTCAGAGGAGCTCTCCTCTGAATTTTCTCCCCCTCTGCTAGATCCTGCCTTAGAGGCTTCTCTGACCTGCTCCTTGATAACATTTTTAACCGTTTTATGGTTAGAGTCTAGCGGAGTCCCGTTAGCCTTAAGCACTTCTGTCAGTAATCCTCCCATCTTAGTAAACTTTGATCCCATTATTTCTCGTCCTATGCCTAGGAACCCTTTTACTTCTCGTCCTATACTTAGGAACTTTCTCACTTCTCGTCCTATACTTAGGAACTTTCTTATCTGAAATTTTGTGCACACTTACCGGATTGTTGCGTTCACTGAGAACTCCTCGGTGTAGGTTTTGGGTTTTCCGGGTTTCGGCACCACTTGTCACTCTCGCCAGCAAGAACGACCAGGAGACCTCAGCGAAGCAAGCTTTATTTCTGCGTAGCTGTTGGGATCTCTCTCTCTCCCGCCCGTGCATGTCTATATATACCAAGGCTGCACAACCAATCACTTGCAGCCACATAGATACAAAATCCTAAGTTCCGCCTACTGGCTCGCATCCAGCCGCCATCTTAATGGCGTGTTTACTTTCGGGCACCGACAAAGTCGTGCGGCGCCCGGGCCCCCCCCGCGGGCCCAGCCGGAGCAACTCCGCACCATCGCCACCTGGTGGCGGTGACGGCTTGAGGCAGTGGCGGCCGAGGCAACGAGCGGGCGCGGCGGAGCCCAGAAGCATCACCGGGGCTGCTCCGGCTCCGCGCTGGCCCTGCATACGGTCCAACCCACCGCGCATGCGCTACAAGCCGCTCGGGCACCGACAAAGAAGAACCACATGGTCCTCTCAATTGATGCAGAAAAAGCATTTGACAAAATCCAGCATTTGTTCCTGATTAAACACTTCAAAGTATAGGGATAGAGGGAAAATTTCTGAACTTCATAAAATCTATCTATTAAAAACCTACAGCAAATTTCATCCTCAATGGGAAAAAGCTCACAGCTTTGCCACTGAGATCAGGAACATGACAAGGATGTCCAATGTCACCCCTCTTGTTCGACATAGTATTAGAAGTCCTAGCAACAGCAATCAGACAACAAAGAGAAAGAAATGGTATGCAAATTGGCAAAGAAGAAGTCAAACTATCTCTCTTCACAGATGACATGATACTTTATATGGAAAACCCAAAACACTCCACTCCCAAACTACTAGAATTCATACAGCAATTCAGTAATGTGGCAGAATACAAAGTCAATGCACAGAAATCATTTGCTTTCTTATACACTAACAGTGAAAATATAGAAAGGGAAATTAGAGAATTGATTCCATTCACTGTAGAACCAAGAACCATAAGATACCTCGGAATAAACCTAACCAAAGTGGTAAAGGCCCTGTACTCGAGGAACTACAGAACACTCATGAAAGAAATTGAAGAAGACACAAAAAGATGGAAGACCATTCCATGCTCTTGGATCAGAAGAATAAACATTGTTAAAAAGTCTATACTGCCCAGAGCAATCTATACCTTTATTGCCATACTGATCAAAATTCCACTGGTATTTTTCGAAGAGCTGGAGCAAATAATCCTAAAATTTGTATGGAATCAGATGAGACCCCAAATCGCTAAGGAAATGTTGAAAAATAAAAACAAAACTGGGGGCATCACATTACCTGATTTCAAGCTTTACTACAAAGCTGTGATCACCAAGACAGCATGGTACTGGCATAAAAGCAGACACATAGACCAGTGGAACAGAGTAGAGAGCCCAGATATGAACCCTCAACTCTGTGGGCAAATAATATTCAACAAAGCAGGAAAAAAATATACAGTGGATAAATGTCTCTTCAGTAAATGGTGCTGGGAAAATTGGGCAGCTATATGTAGAAGAATGAAACTCGACCATTCTCTTACACCATACACAAAGATAAACTTGAAATGGATAAAAGAGCTCAACGTGAGACAGGAATCCATCAGAATCCTAGAGGAAAACCTAGGCAGTAACCTCTTCGATATCAGCCACAGCAACTTCTTTCAAGATACGTCTCCAAAGGTGGGGCGCCTGGGTGGCTCAGTGGGTTAGAACCTCTGCTTTTGGCTCAGGTCATGATCCCAGGGTCCTGGAATTGAGTCCCGCGTCGGGCTCTCTGCTCAGCAGGGAGCCTGCTTCTCCGTCTCTTTGCCTGCCCCTCTGCCTACTTGTGATCTCCGTCTGTCAAATAAATAAATGAAATCTTTAAAAAAAAAAAAAAAAAGTCTCCAAAGGCAAAGGAACCAAAAGTGAAAATGAACTTTTGGGACTTCATCAAGATCAAAAGCTTCTGCACAGCAAAGGAAACAGTCAGCAAAACAAAGAGGGAACCCACAGAATGGGAGAAGATATTTGCAAATGACAGTACAGACAAAAGGCTGATATCCAGGATCTGTAAAGAACTCAAACTCAACACACACAAAACAGATAATCATGTCAAAAAATGGGCAGAAGATATGAACAGACACTTCTCCAATCAAGACATACAAATGGCTATCAGACACATGAAAAAATGTTCATCATCACTAGCCATCAGGGAGATTCAAATTAAAACCACATTGAGACATCACCTTACACCAGTTAGAATGGCCAAAATTAGCAAGACAGGGAACAATGTGTGTTGGAGAGGATGTGGAGAAAGGGGAACCCTCTTAGACTGTTGGTGGGAATGCAAGTTGGTGTAGCCACTTTGGAAAACAGTGTGGAGATTCCTCCAGAAATTAAAAATAGAGCTTCCCTATGACCCTGCAATTGCACTACTGGGTATTTACCCCAAAGTTACAGATGTAGTGAAAAGAAGGGCCATCTCTACCCCAATGTTAAAAGCAGCAATGGCCACAGTCGCCAAACTGTGTAAAGAGCCAAGATACCCTTCAATGGATGAATGGATAAGGAATATGTGGTCCATATACACTATGGAGTATTATGCCTCCACCAGAAAGGATGAATACCCAACTTTTGTAGCAACATGAACGAGACTGGAAGAGATTATGCTGAGTGAAATCAGTCAAGCAGAGAGAGTCAATTATCATATGGTTTCACTTATTTGTGGAGCATAAGAAATAACATGGAGGACATGGGGAGCTGGAGTGGAGAAGGGAGTTGAGGGAAATTGGAAGGGGAGATGAACCATAAGAGAATATGGACTCTGAAAACAAACTAAGGGTTTTGAAGGGGTGGGGTTGGGAGGTTGGGGGACCCAGGGCTTGATATTATGGAGGGCATGTATTGCATGGAGCACTGGGTGTGGTGCAAAAACAATGATTTCTGTTAGGTTGAAAAGAAAGAAAGAAAGAAAACAAACAAACAAAAAAGAAATATTATAGAACTTCCATTAATCTTCAAATTACAAAACAGAAATTATCTCAATACAGAAATCAACTCCTAGTAAAATTCAATAAAGTTTATCTCCTATTGTTGTTGTTAGTTCCCAAATATTCTGTTGAAAGAGATATTTTAATATAAAGCAACTTAGTTAAATTATATTTAAAAGCCAGATAAAGAGGGGCACCTGGGTGTCACTGTGGGTTAAAGCCTCTGCCTTCAGCTCAGGTCATGATCTCAGGGTCTTTGGATCGAGACCCATGTCAGGCTCTCTGATCAGCAGGAAGCCTGCTTCCCTTCCTCTCTCTCTGCCTGCCTCCCTGCCTACTTGTGATCTTTATCTGTCAAATGAATTAATAAAATCTTAAAAAAAAAAAAAAGCCAGGGGCACCTGGGTGGCTCAGTGGGTTAAGCCTCTGCCTTTGGCTCAGGTCGTGATCTCAGGGTCCTGGGATCAACTCCCGCTTTGGGCTCTCTGATCAGCAGGAAGCCTGCTTCCCTCTCTCTCTCTCTGCCTGCCTCTCTGTCTATTTGTATTCTCTGTCAAATAAATAAATAAAATTTTTTTCAAAAAGCCAGATTAAAAGAAATACAGTCATTCACTTCTTTTTTTTAATTTATTTTTTATTTTCAGCATAACAGTATTCATTATTTTTGCACCACACCCAGTGCTCCATGGTGGTGGGTATTATAGAGGGCACGGATTGCATGGAGCAGCCATTCACTTCTTATTTCAGTAATAGTTAAGCTTTCATGTAAGTGCTTTTGTTTTGGCATGCTAACTCAAGAGACCCCAATTTCAGCTGTGCAACAAGCAAATTTGCTACTCAATGTCTTCCACTAAAATCCTGTGCAGTGCAGGAAACTAATACAATTCATTATCTTTTCATGATTTCACTGTTAAGACTTGTGTCAGTATTGGATTCTTGTCTCCCTACTAACTTTTCATAATGAAAATGAGGATAATATTGTTTCTAGAGATTTAGAATTGAAGTTTTCTCCTCATGATCATTACTTTTCTGTATATTTTGGCCTCAAAAACCTAATTTCCCCAAATTTCAGCATACTAAGACATGATATTAAGGGATTGATCATACATAAAATTCCCAAAAGTCTTCACATCAGAATTTTACATTTTTATCACTTTGGGTCTTTTGCTCTTTACTCAAAGCATATATTTCAAAGACAGCACCTATTATACCACACTGGGAGCTCCTCCTCCTCCTCCTCCTTCTTCTTCTTTTTACTTTCTTCTTTCCTGTTCCTTTTCTCTTTATAGTCTATTTGTAATGTTATATTTTTTTTTCAGTTAATGAAAATTTTAATTGCCTGAGAGTACAATTTCAACAATGATTTCCAGTTGAAATTACAAATTATGAACTACTCATGATCAACTAAGTCCGTTAAGCTGATTTATTTGAAAACAAATGATTAAAATCACTTCCAAATGGTGCTATGCCTGTCATACATAATTGTACTTAGTTGAAATGAGTTTGATGGCATATACAAGTCTTAAGGTCAACATATTTACTCCCCCAGCACCAAACACAATGTTCTTTTGTTACTACTTGTCACAGAATTGCTAATTTTTCAAGTGTCAAACTGATATCATAGTTATGAGTATGGTGTAAGTACACACTTTACTATATTTTCTGTGTATATTTTCTATAAGCTCATGTATACAGATCTTAACTAATCCAGACATGTGGATTTGTGAGCATATAGTACACTAGTATCACACATTAGAAGAGATCCAGGTGAGAAAACAGCCCAGAAGGCTGAAATTCTGAGGCTAACACTCTAATACATATAAAACTAAATCATTTTCCTTATTTGTTTCTATTTACTGAAGTGTTGTGCTCTAGAGAAAAGTGAAATAACATGAAAATCAATTGTTCTGAGTGCAGCATTGATCATTAAAGCACTGTTAAAAGAAATCTTTACCCAAAATAAAATTTGTCATCCATCTGTTTTATAAAACCAAAAGTTCCTCCATCATTTTCTCTACCACCAAATACACAAGCACAGGTTGAAGGAGCAGAATACTCATTACCGAACCTAAATTTTCACTAAAATGTAAGCTTAGGTTGGAATATAACATCCATAATTGTCTTCATACCTTTGAGATAAGTTAGGAGGACATTAAAGATTTGAAAGACCTTTTTAAAAATCCAGAAAAAAAAATACAGTGCAATGCCTCCCTTTCATCAGTGTACAACTGACTAAATATTGTATAACCCCCTTTCCAAAGGGAAGCTACCAGAGTTTATTAAGAAAGTTTCTCTTTTTTGCACCACACCCAGTGTTCCATGCAATCCATGCCCTCTCTAATACCCACCACCTGGAAATAAATAAATAAATAAACAAATAAATAAATAAGTTTCTCTTATTTTGTACTGGTTGTTACAGTTGAAAAAACAAATATAAGAACTAAGAATTGAAACTGAATCAAATCTTACAGATATAGGTAAATAAATTCTTGAAACAATACCTAGAGCTACATGCATAGCTGCCTTTAGGCAAAACTGTGAAATAAGTAATGCTCAACTTCAGTATATAAGAAAAAAAGCTAAATGTGAGTGTGCCTGACCTAATGCTCATCACATAGTAGCCTCTTGCTAAAATTTTCCCTGGAACTTCTTTCAGCTTTTTATATTTCTTCTTTCAGCTTTCTTTCCCTACTCACAGATATTTCTGGACTATCATCCAGCTGTCTGTGATGTCTAAATAGGGTATCTCTTAGTCAGATGGGAACCCCCAAATGAGGGGCAATGATTGAGTGGAAGCCAGTGGTAAGAGATGTCAGAGAATTCACCTGAAGCAGAACAAAGGAGATAGAAGTTTATTGAATACATTGCAAGGGAGCTGTGGGCAGGATAGCAGAGGCGAGGGTGTCTGTAATGAGTCAGTAGGTGGGGGCTGTTTTTAAAAGAGAACAACGAAGATATAGGGTGACATATGGAATCTTCCCTTTTTTGGTAACTGTACCTAGTTATAAGTAGCCCATTGGTCAGTTAGGGTCTATGGATATTTTGAGGTTGGTCACCTGATGGACCTGTCCATATTCAGCCAGCTGGTCACTGTGACCCTTTTTACATTCCATCCTTCAAGCTTATTTACCTAAAAGTGGTCTTTAGAGCATCCCTACAATATCTTAATGCTATATGCCCTACCACTCTCTAATTAAATTCACTCCCACCAGATAATTTCCCATATTCTTTCTTAGAAAACCTCCTTCTAATAGATTATTTTGTTGGAAAGGATCTGATCAGTTAATTCTCACTTAAGGTATAACAGCACTTCAAAGCTTAATACATTATCCCCCCAAAGCCACAATAAGCTTACTATGGACCATCAAAATTTCAAGTCAAAAGAATGCTTAATGATTATTACAGGTATGAGTAGGGAGAAATTGGGGGTATGATTCTATTATTAAGTTCCCTCTGTCTATACTCACCAACAACATTATATTCCAGAGAGCCTTTAAAACATTATCATGCATCTTAGGATGTAATGAAAAACTAAACCAACACTGCATAGGTGTATTCAAATAACAAAGTATGTCACATTTTCCTTTTCCTTCTCCCTTGGGGCTACCAGAGGTGGTTTTCGAATTATTCTATTCCCCAATGCTCCCACTGTCTGAAGTGTTGCTAAAAGAAGTCCTTTTATTAGCTGGTTCTGCAGTTAGTAGGCTTCCTTAAAAAGTTTTCAGACTTCTTGGTTTGAGATGCTCTCAAAGTTGCAGTAACTAAAGTTTCCATTGACCCCATGGATACTTGAAACCTGCTAGTTTCACACCACTCTAATTAACATTCATATCATTTCTTAAGAAAACTGATTCTACTTCCAACTTAATCAGGTTCCTGGAAATAGAATGGTAAACATAAAATTTAACATCAGTAGGCTATTTTTTTTAAAGTTTCTTTTCCTTGGGATTTGCCTGCATGAGAAAGAGATTATTTACAATTCCCATTTTGTTTTGGTTTTGTTGTTTTTGTTGTTGTTTGTTTTTAAATCTGGTTGAAGAAACTCCTTTTTTATTACACAATTATTCCTTTGATTGTGCTGTTCCTTCCACATTCAGGGCCTCCTTTCTCTCCACTACTTATTCAATTAAGCTGGTAAAGTCACCCTTTAGTTATGAAGATAACTGCTTGCCTGCATTGGTATCTTTCATAGCCTACAGATACTGTGTTCTAAGATAAGCTAAAGAGCTATTCATTTTAATCCTAACTATATGCCATTGTTTCATTTCTTTCTTGCAGCAAACTTTAAGTTATCTATTATCCTCATTTTATACAGATAAGACTCAAAGAGGTTAAGTAATCCCCCTTGGTCACACTACTGGTAAGCCAGAGTCTAAATTAAAATCCTGAATGGTCTGGGAAAGGATCCAAGATGGCAATGTAGAAAGATCATAAACTCTCCTCATGCCAAGGACACACAAAATCTACACCTAAGTGGACTAAATCATCCTGAAGAAAAACAGGGCTAACAGCTTCTACACAGTGAAGGATAGACACTTAGAGAATAGTAGAGATGGAGACAAAGTGACAACCCAAACACCATCTCCAAGGCCAAGATCTACAAAAGGAAAGATAATACTGAGGGACCTTGGGCAGATTTGTCTGCTCGGGGCACAGAAAAAAAATGATTAAAAGGACAACTAGAATTTATTTATTTATTTATTTATTTAAATATTTTATTTATTTTTTTTGACAGACAGAGATCACAAGTAGGCAGAGATGCAGGCAGAGAGAGAGGAGGAAGCAGGCTCCCTGCTGAGCAGAAAGCCCGATGCGGGGCTCGATCCCAGGACCCTGAGATCATGACCTGAGCCGAAGGCAGCGGCTTAACCCACTGAGCCACCCAGGTGCCCCGACAACTAGAATTTAAAGGAACTAACTCTTGAGTGTCTGCCAAGGATAGGGTACCTGCAAAACGCTTTCCAGAGTCAGAGTGGCTGGCAAGTGTCATTATTCATGCTTCTCCTCTACTGTGATAGTGCAGATAGAGCAGGGTCTGGGCATCCTAGCTGCTCTTCCACTTCAAGCCCCTAGACTACATCAGTCATAGATGCCTGGAGACATGGGGGAAAAGCTGCAGTTTAAAAGAACTAGAATATAAAGGAAGCAGCACTAGAGGAGCTATGGGAACACTATTCAGGGTCCTAGGTCCTGGTGAGTACCATAGTTTATGTTTCCTCTCCACCTTGATGGTACAAACATGAGCTGGGTCCAAATACTCTAGCTGTCCAAGCACACCAGACTTAGCCACTCTGGGAAACAGAAAAAAAGCTGAAGTTAATTTTTTTTAAAAAACCTAAAATATAAAGAAAACAGCTCTATAGGATCTGGGAGAACACTCTATGGGTTCAGTGGGGCTGGCAAGCACCACTGTTTATACTTCTTCTTAACCTTGATAGCAGAAATGACACAGGGTAAAAGCACCTTGACCAGCCAGCTGCTTTAGTAAACGCCAAGTCACCAAGTCACACCAGCCCCAGGCATCTCTTAAAGAGTCTCCTGACCCCCAAGCTTGAGCTGCCACACCAAGGTGGTCCCAGCATGGCTCACACCAGGACAACCCTGAGAAGCACCCACTACATTTCCAGCCATGTCACTAAGTCAACACAGGTACAAAGCACCTTGATCATGCAAGACACATACCTGTTTCAGCTCCAGACAACTTTTCAGAACATCCCTTGCATGAAGCATACCAAGACCTCCCCACCTGCCTCACTTCAGCTCCACCCAACCCACTAGAGTGAACTTTGCATAGAATGCCCCAGAACTATCAAGACTGTTCCTGGTTCAGCTCCTGCCCTCCTTCCAGGGAACTCCCTACACAGAATACTCTTAGATCCTCCCCAGCCCCCACTTGCTTTAACTCCAGCTATAGCACAGGGTTCCCCCTATACAGAATGCCCCAAGATCCAGGGCCTGCATGGACTTCATCATTAGCCATCCTACCAGGTTGTCTTCTGCCAGGGTACTCTGAGACCCCTGACCTGTTCCTACTTCATCTTCAGCTGTCCCAACAGAGGAACTCTGGTGCAGTGTACCCTGTGACACACAGAACATACCTGCTGCAGCTCCAGACCACAAGCCAAAGATGCTAGGCAAACAGTCTACACAAAGAATGTTCCTACACAAGGCCATTCCTTTAAGATTAAGAGAACAGCCATTCCATCTAATTCATAGAAACAAAGAAACTCAAACAAAATGGAAAGATAGAGAAATATCTCCCAAACAAGAGAACAAGACAAAACTCCATGAAAAGAACTAAATGAAATGAACATAAAAAGTTTACCTGATAGAGTTCAAAGTAATAGTCAAAAATATGCTCACTGGGTTGCCTGAGTGGCTAAGTGGGTTAAGCTTCTGCCTTCAGCTCAGGTCATGATCTCAGGGGCCTGGGATTGAGCCCTGAATTGGGCTTACTGCTCAGCAGGGAGCCTACTTCCCCCTCCCTCTCTGCCTGCCTCTCTGCCTACTTGTGATCTATCTCTCTCTGTCAAATAAATAAATAAAATCTTTTTAAAAATATCCTCACTGAACTTGAAAAAAAAAGTGGACAAACGAAGTGAAAACTTCAACAAAGAGATAGAAAATATAAAGAAGAACTAATCAAGGTTTAAGAATAAACAACTGAAATGAAAAATATGCAAAAGGGAATCAACAGCAGATTGGAGGGTTCAGAAGAATGGATCACTAACCTGGAAGGCAAGGTACTGAAAAAAAAAAGCTGAGTGGAAAAAAGAAAGAAAAAATTAAATGAGGATAGGATAAAGTGTCTCTGTGACAACATTTAATGTACTAATATTCACATTATAGGAGTTCCAGAAGGAGAAGAGAGAGTAAAAAGGGCAGAAAACATATTGAAAAATAATAGCTGAAAACTTTCCTAACCTGGGAAAGGAAACAGATGTCAAGATACAGGCAGAAAGCCTCAGACAAGATGAACCCAAGGAGGTCCACATCAAGACACATAATAATTAATATTCAAGGATTAAAGATAAAGGGAGTATGTTTGGGCCACCTGGGTGGTTCAGTTGGTTAAGGATCTGACTTTTGTTTTCAGCTCAAGTCATGATCTCAGGGTTGTGACATTAAGAACTGCATTGGGCTCCACACTGGGCATGGAGCTTGCTTAAGATTTTCTCTCTTCCTTTCCTTCTGCCCCTTGACGACCAACTGTGTGTGCTCGCTCTCTCTCTCTCTCTCTCTTAAAAAAGAAGAAGAAGAAGAAAAAGAAGAAGAAGAAGAAAAAGAAAAAGACGAAGAAGAAGATGATAAAGGGAGAATCTTAAAAGCAGCAAGAGAAAAGCAATTAGTTACATACAAAAGGACCCCATGAGGCTATAAGCTCAATTTTTAGCAGAAATTTCACAGGCCAGAATAGTATGGCATAATATATCCAAAAACTAAAAGAAAAAAAATTTCAATCCAGCATACTCTACATGGTAAGATTATTTAGAATTGAAGGAAAGATAGAGTTTCCCAGACAAACAAAAATTAAAAGAGTTTAGCACTTCTAAACCAGTTTTTCAAGAAATGTTAAAGGAACTTCTTTAAGTGGGGGAAAAAAGTCATAACTGGTATAAGAAAAATATGAGAGGAAAAAAAATTCAAAAGTGAAAGCAAGCATACAGTAGATCAATCACTTATAAAGTTAGTATTAATGTTAAAAGACAAAAGTAGCAAAATCTATTATAACTAAAAAATTGGTTAAGGGACTCAAAATATAATAGGATGTAAAATATGAGATTATACACATAAACATGGAGAGGTTGAGTAAAAATGTAATACTTTTAGAATATGCTCAAAGTTAAACAACTATCAACTTAAGATAGACTGCTATATATTCAGGATATTGTTCTAAAGAAAAGATTCACAACAACCTTACTACCAGTTTTGAAGGGGAAAAACACTTTATTGTTATTATAAAAATATAAGAGAAACAGAAGAAAAGGAAAATCTGAACATATGTGAGGGCAATAGTAAGCAGTAAAGGAGAATAAGATAAAGTTACATCAAGTCAGGTACTTACAACATCCAACCTTATTAGCTTGGGAAGCCCTGTGGAGACAGCCAGGTTGGAGTCATGATAGAGAGGCATGGGCAGAGGGTCCTCCCATCAGGTGAGACTTCCAACTGACCATCCCCATAAAGGTCATATTTTTGGAACAAATAAAAAGGGCTGAAGTTAAACATTTGCTTGCCTACATGCAGTTTTAAGTGAGTTGCTTTCCCATATTACCATGTCAAGGCATGATTACATGTTCAAGGCACCTGGGCTAGGTGTGTTTGCCTCCCCTCCCAAATTCCATTCTGGGGAGTAAGCCCAGCCTGGAATCAGAGGGGATGAAATACAAAATTTATAGCTCTTGGTGTCCTGACCAGAAGGGCAAATTATTTTTTTTAATGATTTTATTTATTTATTTGAGAGAGAGAGAGAGCAAGCATGGGAGGAGAGAGTTCAGCTGGAGAAGCGGGAGTCTGATGTGAGACTTGGTCCCAGGACTCCAGGATCATGACCTGAGCCAAAGGCAGTCACTTAACCAACTGAGCCACCTAGGTGCCCCCAGAAGGGCAAATTCTGACCTGGAGGCCAACTAATGTCAACTTACCAAGCTCCCAAGGTCACTAATGCAGCACAAGTCTTATAACAATATTCTTTAGCCTGCCTGTGTACATGCAAGTTGGGATAGTTGCTTATGAAGGACAAATTACAGAAATCTCCATCCATACAGTACAGATGTTATATATGAACCATACAGTAGCCCAAATCCAAAAACCTATATTAGATGCACAGAAAATATAAAGAAAGAGTTCCAAGCATAACATTAAAGAAAATCATCAATCACAAGGGAAGAAAACAAGAGAAGAAAGGAACTGAGAATTACTTTGTCAATAATTATTTTAAGTGTAAATGGACTAAATGCCCAATCCAAAGATATAGGATGACTAAATAGATTTTTAAAATGCTCATTGATATACTATAAGAGACTTGTTTCAGACCTAAAGACACACAGAAACTGAAAGTGAAGGGATGGAAAAAGATATTCCATGCAAATGGAAGTAAGTGGGGAAAGGTGCCAAGGTAGCAATACTTATATCTGACAAAACAAAACAAAACAAAACAAACAAACAAATAAACCAAAACAACCTTAAATACAAAGACTGGCAGGGGAAGGGGAGCACGGTGGAGGAGTAAGGCACCACGGTTTTGTCTGGTCCTAGAATTCGGCTATACAGCTATCAAATCATTCTGAACACTTGTGCAATCAACTGGAGATCTAAGAAAAGAAAAGAATTGTTAGAATTCTATAAGTAGTAAAGTGACCACTTTTTGCAAGGTACGTGGTGCAAAGAAGTGAATCTCAGGTGAAATGTCAGATAAACTGCAGGGAGAGGAAGCTTCTCTAAGCCAACTACTGGAAAGTGATTTAGCAGCAGAACACAAAATCAGAACTTTTATAAGTCTGCTCTCATAAGGGACATCCCCACCTGAAAAGTGATAAGGTGGCAAAGTAGGGCAGAATCCCATGTAGAACAGTGGGGTCTCAGGATCCCCAGGGTCACAGAAAGAACAATGTTACCTGAGTGTGGCAGAGTTCACACACATCAGAGCTGGGAAGCCTGCTGCAATCAGTGAACCCAGGAGTGGGCTTTCAGCTCAGTGTTGCCATAAGCCATGACCTACAGCTAAGTTTGGGGACTCCTCTCTGAGCCGAGGCCCAGCAGCAGCAGAACCACGACAGTACCCTCCTCCTTCCCCCAGGAAGAGGACTGTGGTTGTGTGCCATTGGAGTCTGCAAAGTTTGGAGACTCAAAACAGGGTCATGAGCCTGAGATATAAATATTTGATCACAAGCTGGTGGACACAGAGTGCAGATGGAAATCTGGGGAAAAAAAGTGATTGACTCCTTTTCCCTGAGGGTTCATTGAAGAATAGGGGAGATGGTCTTAGAACTCTGGGGCTGAGATTGGGACACCACCATTTAATTTTCAGCCTCAAAACAACACAGAAATCCTTCAGGGAACAAAAGCCACATAGAGCAATCTGGAGCCACTTACACTGAGTCTCCTAAATTGACCCAGCCCTGGCAAGGGGTGGTACAATTTCACCCAGGCAAAGACACCTGAAAATCAGTGCCCTCTCCCAGAAGATCATCAAGAACATTTAGCTAACACCAAGTTTACCAATCACACATAACTGTAAAACTCCAGCCCTAGGAGGAAATAGTATATAAAATTTATTATTTTTTTAATGATTCTTTAGTCTTTCAATTCTATTTTTTTCTTTTTTCTTTTCAACTAATTTCTTATTTTATCAACATTTCTAAGCCTTTTTTAATTTTCCTTTTTACAGTTATTCTATAATTTTGTTGTATTTAAATATATATAAAGTTTATATATATTATAATATATATTATAAAATTATATATATATATATAAAGTTTTAAATATATATATATATTTTCTTTCTTTCTTTAGAATTTTGGAATATAGTTTTTTCTAACAAATAGACCAAAATACATCTAGAGTCAAGTGTATTGCTCTGTTCTGTTCACCTGTTTGATTATATTCTTTCTTTTTTTTCCTTTTATTTTTTTAATCCCCTTTTAGTTTTCATTTTTCCTGTTACATTCTATCCTATCATTGCATTTAATTTTATTTTTGTATATATGTAAGTTTTTCTTTCTTTTTTTTCCAAGATTTTATTTATTTTTTGACAGAGAGAGGGAACACAAGCAAGGGGAGCGGGAGAGGAAGAAGCAGTCTCCCACTGAGCAGGGAGCCTGATGCAGGGCTCAATCCCAGGATGCAGAGATCATAACCTGAGCCAAAGGCAGATGCTTAACAGCTGAGCCACCCAGGCGTCCCTGTAAGTTTTTCTTATTTTACAATTTTGGGATGTAGTTTTTTTCTAACAACCAACCAAATACATCAAGAATCAAATGTATTGCTCTTTTCTGTTCACCTGTCTGATCATATTTTCCTTTTTTTAGTCTTTTTTAACTTTCATTTTTCTAGTTACATTATAACTTTTCATTGCATTTAATTTTACTTTTGTATATATGTAAGTTTTTCTTTCTTTATAATTCTGGAAGTAGTTTCTTCTAACAGACAGACCAAAATAAACCCAGAATTGAGTGTACTGCTCTGTTCTGTTTAACTGTCTTACATTTTTTCTCATTTTAAAGTCTTTTTTTTACTTTTCATTTTTACATTATATTCTATTATTTCATTGTACTTATTTTCTGTGTATAAATATATATATTTTTTTCTTTCTTTACAACTTTGGGATGTAGTTTCTTCTAATAAACAGATCAAAATACACCCAGAATCCAGTGTATTGCTCTGTTCTATTCACCTGTCTTATTATATCTTCTTCTTTTCTTTTCTTTTTATACGTCCCTTTTAATTTTGATTTTACAGTTACATTCTATCCTTTCATTGTATTTAATTACATATATATATTACATATGTTATATATATAATTACATATATATGTATGTATAATGTGTTTTTCTTTCTTTATAATTTTGACATTTAGTTTTCTAACAGACAAAAACACACTCAGGATCTAGTGTATCTAGCATAATTCTTTGTTCAACTGTCTGAGTACATTCTCCCCTTTGTTGTTGTTGTTGTTTATGGTTTCTGGTGTCTTCTGATTTGTTTAGTGTATAATTCTCTGGGGTCAGTGTTTGTGTTTTAGCATTTTTGTTCTCTCTTTTATCTATTCACTCTGGGCAGAATGATAAGATGGAAAAATTCCCCTCAAAAAAGGCCATTGATATACTACCAGTGACTTGTTTCAGACCTAAAGACACATAGGGACTGAAAATGAAGAGATGGAAAAAGATGTTCCATGCAAATGGAAGTGGGGGGAAAAAGTGCCAGGATAGAAATACTTATATCTGACAAAACAAAACAAAAACACACACAAAAAAATCTTTAAAACAAAGCCTGACATGAGAAGAGGGAGATGGTGGAGGAGTAAGAGACCATAGTTTTGATCTGCCACAGACCTAATCAGTATGGATATCAGTAAGTTGATGGAACTATAGTTCAGAATAATGATTATAAAGATGCTAGATGGGCTTGAAAAAAAATGTCTAGAAAACACTAGACGATCCCTTTTTGGAAAAATAAAAGAACTAAAATATAATCAAGTCAAAATCAAAAAGATTATTAATAAGATGCAATAAAAAATGTAAGCTCTAGCTGCTAGGATAAATGAGGCGAAAGAGAGAATCAATGATATAGAAGTTGAAATGATAGAGAATAAAGAAAGTGAGAAAAAGAGAAACAACTACTGGATCATGAGGGGAGAATTTGAGAGGTAGGTGATACCACAAAGAAAAAAGTATTAGGATATTGGGATCTGAGAAGAAGAAAGGCAGAGAGGAGAAGAAGGTATATTTGAACAAATTATACCTGAGAATTTCTCTAATCTTGGGAAGGAAACAGGCATTCAAGTCCAGGAGGGACAGAGCACTCCCTACAAAATAAAATAAAAAAAAATAGGTAGACACTTTGACATGTAATACTGAAGCTTTCAATTTTCAGGCACAAAGAGAAAATCCTAAAAGCAGTTCAGGACAAGAGGTCCATAGCCTACAACAATAGAAACATAAAACTGACAGTAGACCTATCCACAGAGACCTGGTAGGCCAGAAAGGACTGGCATGATATATACAGGGTGTTAAATGAGAAAAATATGCAGTCAAGAATATTTTATCAAACAAGGTTGTCATTCAGAATAGAAAGAGAGAGAAAGATAGAAGAGAGATAAAATAGATAAAAATAGAAGGAGAGATAGAGTTTCCAGGACAAACAGAAACCAAAAGAATTTATGATCACTACACCAGCCCTGCAAGAAATATAAAGGAAATCCTGTAAGCAAAGAAAGAGGCCACAAGTAGCATAGACCAGAAAGGAATAGATATAATCTACAGAAACAGTGACTTTATAGGTAATATAATGGCCTACATTCATATATTCCAATAATACTCAATGTAATAGGCTAAATATCCCAATGAAAAGACACAAGCTATCAGACTGGATAAAAATTAAGATCCATCAATATGCGTCTACAGGAGACACATTTTAGACCCAAAGACATCTCCAGATTGAAAGTGAGGGGAGGAGAACCACTTATCATGCTAATGAACATGAAAAGAAAGCTGGGATGACAATCCTTATATTCGACAAATTAGATTTTAAAGCAAAGACTGCAATAAGAGATGAGGAAGGACACAATATCATAATAAAAGGGTCTATCCAACAAGAAGATCTAACAATTCTAAATATTTATGCTCCTAACATGGGAGCAGCCAATTATATGAACCAGTTATTAACAAAATTAAAGAAACACATTTATAATAATACAATAATAGTAGGGGACATTAACACCTCACAGCAATGGACAGATCATGTAAGAAGAAGACCAACAAGGAAACAAGGGCTTAGAATGACACCCTGGACCAGATGGACTTCACAGATATATACAGAACATTCCATTCCAAAGTAACAAAATAGGCATTCTTCTCAAGTGCACATGGAACATTCTTCAGAATAGATCACATACTGGGTCAAAAATCAGGTCTCGGGGCACCTGGTGGCTCAGTGGGTTAAAGCCTCTGCCTTTGGCTCAGGTAATAATCCCGGGGTCATGGGATCGAGCCCCACATCAGGCTCTCTGCTCAGAGGGGAGCCTGATTCTTCCTCTCTCTCTGCCTGTCTCTCTGCCTATTTGTGATCTCTGTCTGTCAAATAAATAAAATTGTTAAAAAAATCAGGTCTCAACTGCAACCAAAAATTTGGGATTATTGCTTACATAATTTCAGACCACAATGCTTTGAAGCTTGAACTCAATCACAAGAGAAAATTTGAAAATAACTCAAATACAGGGAGACTAAAGAGGATCCTACTAAAGAATGGGTGGGTCAAGAAGGAAATTAAGAAGAATATTTGTTTTTAAAAAATCATGGATTTTTTTAATTTCATGGAAACAAATGAAAATTAAAACACAACTGTTTAAAAGCTTTGGGATTTAGCAAAGGCAGTCCTAAAGAAAAAGTATATATTAATACCAGCCTTTCTCAAGAAATAAGAAAGGTCTCCTATTCTGGAGCTGTTTCAAAAAGTAGAAAATTGAAGAAATTCTTAACTTGTTCTATGAAGTCAGTGTTACCTTCATCCCAAAACCAAAGACTCCACTGAAAAGGAGAATCACAAACCAATAAGCCTGATGAGGTGGATGCAAAAATTCTCACCAAGATACTAGCCAGTAGGATCCAACAGGACATCAAAAGGATTATTCATTGTGACAAAGTGAGATTTATTTGTGGGCTGCAAGGGTGGTTGAACATTTGCAAATCAATCAATATGATTCAGCACATTTTTTAAAAGATTTTATTTATTTATTTGATAGAGAGAGACACAGCAAGAGAGGGACCACAAGCAGGAGGAGTGGGAGAGGGAGAAGCAGGCTTCCCATTGAGCAGGAAGCCCAGTGTGGGGCTCCATCCCAGGACCCTGATATCATGACCCGAGCTGAAGGCAGATGTTTAACAACTGAGCCATCCAGGCACCCCTGATTCAACACATTAATAAAAGGAAGGACAAGAAGCATATGGATCCTCTTAATAGATGCAGGAAAAGCATATGGCAAAGTACAGCATTCTTTCTTGATTAAAACTTCTCACAGTGTAGGGATAGATGGAACAAACTTCAATATCATAAAAGCCATTTATGGGGACGCCTGGGTGGCTCAGTTGGTTAAGCAGCTGCCTTCGGCTCAGGTCATGATCCCAGGGTCCTGGGATCGAGTCCCACAACGGGCTCCTTGCTCGGCAGGGAGCCTGCTTCTCCCTCTGCTTCTGCCTGCTACTCTGTCTGCCTGTGCTCTCTCTTTAAAAAAAAAAGCCATTTATGAAAAGCTCACAGAGAATATCATTCTCAATGGGGAAAACTGAGACCTTTTCCCCTAAGTCAGGAATAAGACAAAGATGTCCACTTTCACCACTGTTGTTCAACATAGTACTAAAGTCCTAACCTCAAAAATCAGACAACAAAAGGAAACAAAAATCATCCATATCAGCAAAGAAGTAAAACTCTCACTGTTCATAGACGACATGCTACTCTATGTGGAAAACCCAAAAAACTCCACCCCAAAATTCCTAGAACTCATACAGGAATTCAGCAAAGTGGCAGGAGATAAAATCAATGAGAAGAAATCACTTGCACTTCTATACACTAACAATGAGGCTGAAGAAAGAGAAATTAAGAAGTCAAACATTTACAACTGTACCAAAAACAATAAGATACCTGGGAAAAAAACCTAACCAAAGAGGCAAAATATCTGTACTCTGAAAACTATAGAACACTCATGAAACAAATTGAGAAAGACATAACAAAATGGAAAAACATTCCATGCTCATGGACTGGAAGAAGAAATATTTTTAAAATGTCTATGCTTCCTAGAGCAATCTATATATTCGAAGTAAACCCTATAAAATATCATCAATGTTTTTCACAGAGCTGGAACAAATAATCCTAAAATTTGTATGGAATTGGAAAAGACCCTGAATAGCCAAAGGAATGTTGAAAAAGAAAACCAAAGTTGGTGGCACCACAGTTCCAGACATCAAGCTAAATTACAAAGCTGTAATCATCAAGACAGTGTTGCATGTGCACAAAAACAGACACACAGATCAATGGAACAGAATAGAGAACCCAAGAATGGACCCTGAATTCTTTGGTCAACTAATATTTCACAAAGCAAGAAAGAATATCGAATGGGTGAGGGGAGTTCTTTTTAACAAATGGTGTTGGTAAAATGGGACAGCCACATGCAGAACAATGATACTGGATCATTTTCTTATGCCACACATAAAAATAGACTCAAAGTGGATTAAAGACTTTAATGTGAGAAAGGAATCCATCAAAAGCCTAGAGGAGAACAGAGGCAGCAACCTCTTTGACCTCAGCCACAGCAGCTTCTTACTAGACATGTCTCCAAAGGCAAGGGAAACAAAGGCAAAAATGAACTATAGGGACTTCATCAAAATAAAAAGCTTTTGCACAACAAGGAAACAGCCGACAAAACCAAAAGACAAGTGACAGAATGGGAGAAGATATTTGCAAATGTCTTATCAGATAAAGAGCTATTATCCAAAATATACAAGGTATTTATCAAACTCAATACCCACAGAACAAATAATCCAATCAAGAAATGGACTAAAGACATGAACAGACACTTCTCCAAAGAAGACATACAAATGGCCAACAAACACATGAAAAAATGTTCACCATCACTCAGCATCAGGGAAATATGAATCAAAACCATGATGAGATACCACCTCATACCAATCAGAATTGCTAAAATTAACAAGTGAGAAAACTATAGATGTTGGTGAGGATGCAGAGAAATGGGAACCCTTTCACATTGTTGGTAGAAATCTAAGCTGGTACAGCCACATTGGAAAATAGTATGAAGGTTCCTAAAAATGTTGAAAATAGAGTTACCCTATGGCCCAGAAATTGCACTACTAGGTATTTACCCCAAAGATACAGATGTAGTGATCTAAAGGGTCATCTGCACTCCAATGTTTATAGCAACAATGTCCACAATAGCTAAACTACGATATGAACCAAGATGTCCATGGACAGATGAATAGATAAAGAAGATGTAACATGTGGGTGTGTATGTATGTATATATATAGATATATATCTGTATATATCTATATATATATCTATATATATATCTATATAGATATATTACTTAGCCATCAAAAAAACCCCAAAATCCTGGGGTGCCTGGGAGGCTCAGTCATTAAGCATCTGCCCCTTAAGCTCAGGTCATGATCCCAGGGTCCTGGGATCAAGCGCTATTTCAGGCTGTCTACTCAGTTGGAAGCCTGCTTTTCCCTCTCCCACTCCCTATGCTTATATTCCCTCTATGTGTCTCTCTCTATCAAATAAATAAATAAAATCTTTTTAAAAAATGAAATCTTGCCATTTACAATGATGTAGATGGAACTAGAGTGTATTATGCCAAGTAAAGTTAGTCAATCAGAGAAAGGCAATTATTATATGATCTCACACATACGTAGAATTTAAGAAACAAAACAGAAGGGCATAGGGAAATGGAGGGAAAATTAAAACAAAACAAAATCATATATAACCATTGGGGTATATATGGCCCTTCTTTTCACTATATCTGTATCTTTGGGATAAATACCCAGTATTGCAGTTGCCAGGTCATAGGGTAGCTCTACTTTTAATTTTTTTAGGAAAAGCCACACTGTTTTCCAAAATTATGCATAGAGAGTGGGTGTTGTACATAAACAATGAATTTTGAAACACTGCATCAAAAACTAATGATGTATTTTATGGTGACTAACATAATACAACAACAACAAAAAAATAATTTAAAAAAAAAGAAAACCAACGCTAGGGGTATCACATTGCCTGACTTAAAGTTTTAATACAAAGCTGTGATCACCAAGACAACACGGTATTGATGCAAAACAGACACATACATCAATGTAACAGAACAGAGACTCCAGAAATGCAACCAGAACTTTATGGTCAACTAATCTTTGACAAATATATATATATCTCGGATTTATTGAACAGACTGTCTTTTCTCCATTGGAGATTATATATATAATCTCCAAAACAGACACATACATCAATGGAACAGAACAGAGACGCCAGAAATGCAACCAGAACTCTATGGTCAACTAATCTTTGACAAATATATATATACACAAAAATATAAAAAATATTTTAAAAAATATATAAAAAAATATTTATATATTTATATATACTAAATATATAAATATATAAATATATAAATATATTTTTTAAATATTTAAAAAATATATAAATATATAAAATATATTATGTATATTTTATATATTTATATAAAGACATTTATATAAATATATAAATTTATATATAAAAATTATATAATTTATATATAAATTTATATAAATATATAAATATAATATAAATATATAAAATATATTTTATATAAAATAAAATATAAAAATATATAAATATATATTTGTATATATTTAATATATATTATATATAATATATATAAATTATATATACACTATATATAATATACAGTATATATATTCACTATATATACACACTATATATAATTTACACTAATATATATATAAATATATATATATATATATATATTTGTCAAAGATTAGTTGACCATAGATTTCTGGTTGCACTTCTGGAGTCTCTGTTCTGTTCCACTGATGTATGTGTCTGTTTTGGAGATTATATATATATAATCTCCAATGGAGAAAAGACAGTCTGTTCAATAAATCAGTTCAATAAATCTGTTCAATAAATCAATAAATCAGATATATATATATATGATATATATATATTTGACAAATATATATATATATATATATTTGTCAAAGATTAGTTGACTATAAAGTTCATTGGTTTCAAATGAGAATTTCTACCCCACCTTTCTTTTGATGTCTGTTGTCATAATAAATGATTCTCCAGCCCCTCACTTTCAATATGGAGGTGACTTTAGGTTCAAAATGAGTGTCTTGTAGATAGCTCATGGATGGTTCCTGTCGTTTCACACAATCTGAAACCCTGTGCTGTTTTGTGGAAGCATTTAGGCCATTCACGTTGAAAGTAACCAGAGAAAGATATGATTTTAGTGCCATCATATTGCTTGTGCAGTCCCAGTTTCTGTAGACTATCTCTGTGAACTTCTGGTCTATATTACTCTTGGGGTTGTTCTATGATTATAGAATCCCCCTTAATATTTCTTGCATTGCCATCTTGGTGGTCACATATTATTTCAGTTTTTGCATGTCCTAGAAGCTATTTGTCTCTCTGTCCATTCTGAATGAAAGCCTTGTTGGATAAAGTATCCTTGGCTATATGTTCTTCTCATTTAATACCCTTAATATGTCTTGCCAGCCCTTTCTGGTTTCCTAGGTCTATGTGGACAGGTCTGATTTTATTCTGATGTTCCTCCTTTTGTATGTAAGAAATCTCTTCCCCCTAGCTGCTTTCAGGATTGTTTTCTTGGACCTAATATTTGCAAGTTTTACTATTATATGTCGAGGCATTAATCTGTTCCTTTTGATTTTGGGAGAGGTCCTCTCTGCCTCTTGGACAGGAAAGCTTGTTTGCTTCCCCAGATTAGGGAAGTTTTCAACTATGACTTGCTAAAATATATCTTCTGGTCCTATCTCTCTCCACTCCCTAAGGGAGACCAATAATTCTGACATTGGAACATTCTATGTGGCACTGATATAAGTTTGTTCTTACGAGCTTCTAGTTGCCTATTCCTATCCTCCTCAGCTTCCTTCTTTTCTATCAGCTTATCTTCTAGAGCACTAATTCTTTCTTCTGCCTCATTACCCTGGCTGTTAGATTATCTAGTTTAGACTGCATCTCATTCATAACATTTTAAAGTTTGACCTGATTAGAACTCATTTCTGCCCTTAGAGATTTTATATTGCCACTAATGCTTTTTCTCAAGCCCAGCTATTGGCTTCATTATCTACCCTGATGTCTATCTCTGATTTCTTGTTTATATCCATATCTATTTTAACTGTGGCAGAAGACATTGTCTCTGATTCTTTTCTTTGTTGGGAGTTCCTGCTCCCAGTCATTCTGTTCTGGGATGGTTGAGCAAGTGTACAGAGACCAAAATATCAACCATGGTCCAATAAAGATAAACCCTAAGAAAATCCAGAGTGGTTGGAAACCACCACCACAAAAAAAAAAAAAAAAAAAAAAAAAAAAAAAAAAGCCAAAATGAAACACGAAAATAAAATTTATAAAATTTAATTTAATTTTTGTAAAAAATCAAATTTAAAAGAGTTGATGGAACTGGGAGCTATAATCTCTCAGTGTGGACAAAATAGGGTGTTTCAGTTGTTACTAGGTGTATTTGTCTCTATTTTTTAGAAGACACTACTTCCCAAAATTACAGGGTAAGTTAAACTTGTATATATAGAGGTAATATTGAATAGGAAGAAAAAAGACTACAATGAAGCATATATCTATACAGAAATATAAGTTGAAAATTATAGGTTAAAAGTCTACGATGAAATAGAAGTTAATATATTAAACATCTAGTTGAAAAGTGAGAAAGGTAAAAAGAAAAAACAGAGAAGAAGCATAGAGAAAAAAAGAAAAAGAAAAAGAGAGTTGTATATGAAAAGTAAACAAGCCATGAGCCAATGCCTGGGGTTCAATATAATATTTTCCCCTTGTGTTGGGATTTTACAGTCTTATGAGGTCCACAGGGCTGTTCTCTTGTTCTTTAAGCCTGTCTTCTTGGGGAGGGCCCTGCCATTTTTCTTACCTGATTTCAAGCTTTATTACAAAGCTGTGATCACCAAGACAGCATGGTACTGGCATTTTGTTTCTTAGACATCTCCTGCACCCTTGGGGGGGTTTATAATCTCCCTGGAAACTGGTTTTTTGAATTTTTGATCTCTGGCAGCTCTGTAGGCCTTTTCAGAGGGTCAGAGCAAAATTGGCCACTCCCAAACCTCTGGCCCAGAGCAGAGAAATAGCTTCTGCTCTCCTCATTAAACCCTCGAGGACAGTCTCTGTTTTTCTATGCACTGTTGAAAACTGCAGCCTCCCATGGTCCATGCCCACAGTGACCCTCTCAGAGGTCATCCCAGGAGCCAGATGTATCCCTTCCTTTGGTACTTCTAAAACCATGAGTGGCTGAGGGCTTGTGCCACAGCTCCAAGATCCTGTATGGGTGCTTCTCTCAAGTCTTTTCCAAGCTGTTACCACTCTGAGAGTTTTTGCCCTGTACTTGACACAGGTCATTTTTGTATTCTATTATATCACTTTACAGGAGCCAGGTTATGGAGGTTCCCTTCCCCTGTGGTTTATCTTCCAATGTCTCCCTGCAGATTCATGACTCTGTTCTTCCCTCCTTGTGACAGGCAGTGCTTTTCTACTTAAAGAAATCCAGATATATATTCTTACATCTCAGGTTGGTTTCATGGGTGTTCAGAATGGTTTGATATATATCCAGCTAAATTCAGGAGAGTTGTTGAAATGGGATCCTCCTCCACCATCTTACCTCTTCCTCTACCAAACATTTAAAGAAGAGTTAATACCTATTCTTCTCAAAGTATTTCAAAAAAAAGAAGAAGAAGAGAAAGGAAAACTTCCAAATTCATTATATGAGGTCAGCATTACCCTGATACAAATACCAGATAAAGATACTACAAAACAAAGAAGAAAAACAAAAACAAAAACAAAAAATTAAGTCAGCATCCCTGATGAACATAGAGGGAAAATCTCAACAAAATATTAACAAACTTAATTCAACAATACATTAACAAAATCTCTCAACATGATCAAGTGGGGATTATTACTGGGATGCAAGGGTGATTCAATATTCACAAGCCAAACAATGTGATAGATCATACCAAGAAGAAAAAGAGTAAAAACTATATGACTATCTCAGTAGATTCAGAAGAAAAAATTGACCAACTAAAAGAGTCATTCATGATAAAAACTCACAACAAAGTAGATTTTGAGGAAATGTACCTTTATATAATAAAGGCCATATAGGAAAAGCACAAATAAGTCCTACTCAATGGTAAAAAACTGAGAACTTTCCCCTTAAGGTCAGGAAAAAGACAAGGATTTCCATTCTCACCACTTTTGTTCAACATAGTACTGAAATTCCTAATCACATCAATCAGACAAGAAAAAGAATAAAAGGCATCCAAATTGGTAAGGAAGAAATAAAACTTTCCATAGTTGCAGAAGCCATGATGCTACATACAGAAAAACCTAAAGATTCTACAAAACAAACAAACAAACAAACAAAACTACCAGAAATAATAATTGAAATTGTTAAAGTTACAGGATATAAAATCAGTAAGAAACCTTGTGTATTTCTATATGCTAATAATAAAGTAGCAGATAAAAATTAAGAAAGGAAACATATTTATAATTACATTAAAAAGAATAAAATACCTGGGAATAAATTTTTATTTATTTATTTATTTATTTTTATCCCCAGGGGTACAGGTCTGTGAATTGCCAGGTTAACACATTTCACAGCATTCATCATAGAACATACCCTCCCCAATGTCCATATCCCCACCACCCTCTCCCGTTCCCCCTCTCCCCAGCAATCCTCAGACTGTTTTTTGAGACTGAGTCTTTTATGGTTTGTCTCCCTCCCAATCCAATCTTCTTTCATTTTTTCTTTTCCTAACCCCCAAGCCCCCCACATTGCATCTTCACTTCCTCATATAAGGGAGATCATATGATAGTTGTCTTTCTCCGATTGACTTATTTCGCTAAGCATAATACTCTCTAGCTCCATCCATGTCATGGCAAATGGCAAGATTTCATTTCTTTTGATGGCTGCATAATATTCCAATATATATACCATTTCTTCTTTATTCATTCATCTGTTGATGGACATCTAGGCTCTTTCCATAGTTTGGCTATTGTGGACATTGCTGCTATAAACATTCAGGTGCATGTGCCCCTTCGGAGCACCACGTTTGTATCTTTAGGATATATACCCAGTAGTACAATCACTGGGTCATAGAGTAGCTCTATTTTCAGTTTTTTTGAGGAACCTCCACGCTTTTTCCAGAGTGGTTGCACCAGCTTGCATTCCCACCAACAGTGTAGGAGGGTTCCCCTTTCTCTGCATCCTCGCCAGCATCTGTCATTTCCTGACTTGTTAATTTTAGCCATTCTGACTGTGTAAGGTAATACCTCATTGTGGTTTTGATTTGTATTTCCCTGATGCTGAGTAATATGGAGCACTTTATCTTGTGACTGTTGGCAATCTGTATGACTTCTTGGCAGAAATGTCTGTTCATGTCTTCTGCCCATTTCTTGACTGGATTAGTTGTTCTTTGGGTGTTGAGTTTGCTAAGTTCTTTATAGATTTTGGACACAAGCCCTTTATCTGGTATGTCATTTGCAAATATCTTCTCCCATTCTGTCAGTTATCTTTTGGTTTTGTTAACTGTTTCCTTTGCTGTGCAAAAGCTTCTGATCTTGATAAAATCCCAATAATTCATTTTTGCCCTTGCTTCCCTTGCCTTTGGTGATGTTCCTAGGAAGATGTTGCTGCGGCTGAGGATGAAAAGGTTGCTGCCTGAGTTCTCCTCAAGGATTTTGATGGATTCCTTTCTCACATTGAAGTCCTTCATCCATTTTGAGTCTATTTCTGTGTGTGGTGTATGGAAATGGCCCAATTTCATTTTTATGCATGTGGACATCCTCCAATTTTCCCAGCACCATTTATTGAAGAGGCTGTCTTTTTTCCATTGGACATTCTTTCCTGCTTTGTCGAAGATTAGCTGACCATAGAGTTGAGGGTCTATTTCTGGGCTCTCTATTCTGTTCCATTGATCCATGTGTCTGTTTTTGTGCTAGTACCATGCTGTCTTGATGATGACATCTTTGTAATAGAGCTAGAAGTCCACAATTGTGATGCCACTGACTTTGGCTTTCTTTTTCAATATTCCTTTGGCTATTCGACGTCTTTTCTGGTTCCATATAAATTTTAGGATTATTTGTTCCATTTCTTTGGAAAAAAAATGGATGGTACTTTGATAGCAATTGCATTAAATGTGTAGATTGCTTTATGTAGCATAGACATTTTCACAATATTTATTCTTCCAATCCAGGAGCATGGAACATTTTTCCATTTCTTTGTGTCTTCCTCAATTTCTTTCATGAGTACTTTATAGTTTTCTCAGTATAGATTCCTGGCCTCTTTGGTTAAGTTTATTCCTAGGTATCTTATAATTTGGGGTGCAATTGTAAATGGGATTGACTCCTTAATTTCTCTTTCTTCTGTCTTGTTGTGGTGTAGAGAAATGCAACTGATTTCTGTGCATTGATTTTATATCCTGACACTTTACTGAATTCCTCTATGAGTTCTATCAGTTTTGGAGCGGAGTCTTTTGGGTTTTCCACATATAGTATCATGTCTTTGAAGTGTGATGATTTGACTTCTTCTTTGCTGATTTGGATGCCTTTATTTTCCTTTTGTTGTCTGATTGTTGAGGCTAGAACTTCTAGTACTATGTTGAATAGCAGTGGTGATAATGGACATCCCTGCCGTGTTCCTGACCTTAGCGGAAAAGCTTTCAGTTTTTCTCCATTGAGAATGATGTTTGCAGTGGGTTTTTCATAGATGGCTTTGATGATATTGAGGTATGTGCCCTCTATCCCTACACTTTGAAGAGTTTTGATCAGGAAGGGATGCTGCACTTTGTCAAATGCTTTTTCAGCATCTATTGAGAGTATCATGTGGTTCTTGTTCTTTCTTTTATTAATGTGTTGTATCACATTGATTGATTTGTGGATGTTGAACCAACCTTGCAGCCCTGGAATAAATCCCACTTGGTCGTGGTGAATAATCCTTTTAATGTACTGTTGAATCCTATTGGCTAGTATTTTGGTGAGAATTCTCGCATTTGTGTTCATCAAGGATATTGGTCTATAGCTCTCTTTTTTGATGGGATCCATGTCTGGTTTTGGGATCAAGGTGATGCTGGCCTCATAAAATGAGTTTGGAACTTTTCCTTCCATTTCTATTTTTTTGGAATAGTTTCAGGAGAATAGGAATTAGTTCTTTAAATGTTTGGTAGAATTCCCCTGAGAAGCCATCTGGCTGTGGGCTTTTATTTGTTTGGAGATTTTTGATGACTGTTTCAATCTCCTAACTGGTTATGGGTCTGTTTAAGTTTTCTATTTCTTCCTGGTTCAGTTGTGGTAATTTATATGTTTCTAGGAATGCATCTATTTCTTCCAGATTGTCAAATTTGTTGGCGTACTGTTTCTCATAGTATGTTCTTATAATTGTCTGTATTTCTTTGGTGTTAATTGTGATCTCTCCTCTTTCATTCCTGATTTTATTTATTTGGGTCCTTTCTCTTTTCTTTTTGATAAGTCTGGCCAGGGGTTTATCAATATTATTAATTCTTTCAAAGAACCAGCTCCTACTCTCATTGATTTGTTCTATTGTTTTCTCGGTTTCTATTTCATTCATTTCTGCTCTGATCTTTATGATTTCTCTTCTCCTGCTAGGTTTAGGGTATCTTTCTTGTTCTTTCTCCAGCTCATTTAGGTGTAGGGTTAGGTTGTGTACCTGAGACCTTTCTTGTTTCTTGAAAAAGGCTTGTGCTGCTATATATTTTCCTCTCAGAACTGCCTTTGTTGTTTTGGGCGCAACTGTAAATGGGATTGACTCAATTGTAAATGGGATTGATTCAAAATGGATTTTGAACCATTGTGTTTTCATTATCATTTGTTTCCATGAATTTTTTCAATTCTTCTTTTTTTTAAGATTTATTTATTTATTTATTTGACAGAGAGTGATCACAGGCAGGTAGAGAGGCTGGCAGAGAGAGACAGAGAGGGAGGGAAGCAGGCTCCCCGCCGAGCAGAGAGCCTGATGTGGGACTCGATCCCAGGACCCTGAGATCATGACCTGAGCCAAAGGCAGCAGCTTAACCCACTGAGCCACCCAGGCGCCCCCAATTCATCTTTAATTTCCTGGTTAACCCATTGATTCTTTAGTAGGATGGTGTTTAGTCTCCATGTATTTGGGTTCTTTCCAAGTTTCCTCTTGTGATTGAGCTTCAGAGCATTGTCGTCCGACAACATTCAGGGAATGATCCCAATCTTTTGGTACCGGTTGAGACCTGATTTAGGACCGAGGATGTGATCTATTCTGGAGAATGTTCCATGTGCACTAGAGAAGAATGTGTATTTTGTTGATTTAGGATGAAATGTTCTAAATATATCTGTGATGTCCATCTGGTCCAGTGTAAAATTTAAGGCCTTTATTTCCTTGTGGATCTTTTGCTTGGATGATCTGTCCATTTCAGTGAGGGGAGTGTTAAAATCCCCTAATATTATTGTATTATTGTTGATGTGTTTCTTTGACTTTGTTATTAATTGGTTTATATAGTTGGCTGCTCCCACATTAGGGGTATAGATATATAAAATTGTTAGATCTTCTTGTTTGACAGATCCTTTGAGTATGACATAGTGTTCTTCCTCTTCTCTTATTATAGTCGTTGGCTTAAAATCCAATTGATCTGATATAAGGATTGCCACTCCTGCTTTCTTCTGATGTCCATTAGCATGGTAAATTGCTTTCCACTCCCTCACTTTAAATCTGGAGGTGTCTTCGGGCTTAAAATGAGTTTCTTGGAGGCAACATATAGATGGGTTTTGTTTTTTTATTCATTATGATACCCTGTGTCTTTTGATTGGGGCATTTAGCCTATTAACATTCAGGGTAACTATTGAGAGATATGGATTTAGTGCCATTGCATTGCCTGTAAGGTGACTGTTACTGTATATTGTCCCTGTTCCTTTCTGATCTACTACTTTTAGGGTCTCTCTTTGCTTAGAGGACCCCTTTCAATATTTCCTGTAGAGCTGGTTTGGTGTTTGCAAATTCTTTCAGTTTTTGTATGTCCTGGAAGCTTGTAATCTCTCCTTCTATTTTCAATGATAGCCTAGCTGGATATAGTATTCTTGGCTGCATGTTTTTCTCGTTTAGTGCTCTGAATATATCATGCCAGCGCTTTCTGGCCTGCCAGGTCTCTGTGGATAAGTCTGCTGCCAATCTAATATTTTTACCATTGTATGTTACAGACTTCTTTTCCCGGGCTGCTTTCAGGATTTTCTCTTTGTCACTAAGACTTGTAAATTTTACTATTAGGTGATGGGGTGTGGACCTATTCTTGTTGATTTTGAGGGGGGTCCTCTGTGCCTCCTGGATTTTGATGCTTGTTGCCTTTGCCATATTAGAGAAATTCTCTCCAATAATTCTCTCCAATATACCTTCTACTCCCCTCTCTCTTTCTTCTTCTTCTGGAATCCCAATTATTCTAATGTTGTTTCATCTTATGGTGTCACTTATCTCTCGAATTCTCCCCTCATGGTCCAGTAGCTGTTTGTGCCTCTTTTGCTCAACTTCTTATTTTCTGTTATATGGTCTTCTATATTGCTAATTCTTCTGCTTCATTTATCCTAGCAGTGAGAGCCCCCATATTTGATTGCACATCATTAACATATTTTTTGTTTTCAACTTGGTTGAATTTTAGTTCTTTTATTTCTCCAGAAAGGGCTTTTATATCTCCTGAGAGGGTTTCTCTAATATCTTCCATGCCTTTTTTGAGCCCGGCTAGAACCTCGAGAATCGTCATTCTGAACTCTAGATCTGACATGTCACCAATTTCTGTATTGAATGTCCCTAGCCTTTGGTACTGCCTCTTGTTCTTTTTTTTGTGGTGATTTTTTCCACCTAGTCATTTTATCTAGATAAGAGTATATGAAGGAGCAAGTAAAATACTAAAAGGGTGGCAAAGACCCCATTTAACCAAATCACCAAATCATAAGAGATCCCAAATCGTGGGGAGGGGGGAGAAAGGGGATAAAAACATGTTCAGAAAAAAAAAAGAAACAATTAAAAAAAGAAAATGAGGGGGGACAAGATGGCGGGAAGTAGGCGGAGGGGCCTTTTCATCCTGTACCCTAAAGTGAGCTGATTACCTACCAAAGAATTCCGATCACCCATGAAATCAGCCTGAAATCAGAATTATACACATATGGATCTCTACAGGGGCAGAAGACACCAGTGGGCAGGTAAAGCAGAGTGGGAACGGCGGACTGATATCAGAAGATAAAAAAAAAGGGGGAGGGAGCCACCAGAGGTGACTGGTTGGAAAAGAATACCCCAATCCGAGAGTGCCCTGTGTCTGGGGACCAGCATTAACTTGGAGTCTGGTTGAAAGCACTCCAAAAGAGCAAAGGATTGCGGGGGGAAATTGTGGGAATCAGGGCGGCTAGGGACAGGGGATTAAGTCCCCAGGCCCAGGACAGCCTCCCCTGGTGCTGAGCCTGAGAGAGTGGGGTGGAGAAACCAGGTATTTGTCCCTAACCTGCCAGCGTGCCCAAGAATGCGTGGGTTCTGGCTCCTGTGAGGGAATGGGAGCCACGCCGGATGGCAGAACGCGCGAGCCCTGCTACAAAGCCTAAGATACACGTGTGCATCACTCACACTCCCCTGAGAGAGTTACAAAGGTCCAGCGGGCGCTCTTTGAGCCGCGCCATTGTTTCAGAGCCTAAGACATGCGTCCCAATCTCTCCCCTGACAGAGGTGCGCAAAACCCCAGCCTGGTGCTTTCGGACCTGCGCCCCGTTCTTAGTGCCTGAGATGCACGCGACCCATAGCCTCCCCTGAAACAGGTGCACGCAAGCTGGGCACTCTTAGACTCAGAAAGACCAGGCATTCCCAGCCCAGGCCAGCTGAAAAATCTCATTGTGCGATAGCTGCTTGGAACCTCTTTGGTGGTCTGGAGCTCCCAGACTAGCACCACTGCCATGGTTTTCGGTACAAGCAAAAGATCCTGCGTCCCCTGGGACCACGACTCAGAACCTGCTCTGCAAGTGGCAAAGGGGGAACTCATCTGGGCTCCACAGCCAAACTGAGGCTTCTCACTGAGAGGGAGGTCAGGGTGCAGTTTGTTTTCCTCTAAAACTACAAAAACCATCAAAAGCAGGTCAAGGTGAGAGAAAAAAAAAAAAGTGAACAAACATAAAAACTGCCAGAGAACAAAAGCCTGAAAAAAAGTTTCCTCAGAGCCCACCTCCTTGAGGGGGGCGGGAGGATGTAACTCAGGGAACATCATTGACTGAAAACCCAAGTGGCAGGCCCCTCCCCCAGAAAACAAATCAAGAGGAAAAAAAAAAAAAGAATGCAAGAGAACAACCACCACTACTTCATAGAACAATTTTATTTTCAACTCGTTCCCACTATTCTGGTTCATTTTTTTTATAGATAATTTTTTAACCTATTTACGATCACAGTGAGCTGTCCAATGCATCAAATTCCATAATAACCTTCTATCCTGAACTTTTTGATACATACGCCTGTGTTTTTCTTTACACTTCTATTTTTTGAATTACTTTTTTAAAAAAAATTTAGTTTACTTTAGTCTAGTTTATTCCTTTTTATTTTCATTTTCTAATATTCATATAGAGTAATACTTCAAAGTAATTCCCTTTCCCCAATAAATACTACCCCTATAGGTAAACCAATTTTTAATCCCGCTTTATCTTAGGAAAGTTGAGTCCTTTAACAAAGATATCAAGATACATCCAGGAAGAATCAAAACAACCTTCCTCACCCACACTGAGAATTTATAACCATTCTCCCATCTTTTTCTTCCACTACTGTTTCCGTGTTTTTGTGTTTGTACTGATAGTATATAGTATATAAATCTTATAATTTGGGTTCTTTTTGATGAGGTTCTTCCTTTATTTGCATATATATTTTTTTCATGTCATATACTTTTATCAGTCTTTTTGTTTGTTTTGTTTATATACTTCATAAACCATACATTGGGGCCCATTTGGGCTGAACCTTCACTTTCATCTTCCCTTTCTTTCCTCTCTCTCTCTCTCTCTCTTTTTTTCTTTATCTTTTCTTTTGTCTCACGAATGGGTGGGGAATCGTGATTGCTCAGTAGTGTTCCAGGGTGCACCTTGACTGCATCATGGTCGATACATCCAGCTACAGCTGTTCAGTCATCTCTCACCAAAATGACTAGGAGGAGGAATGCACATCAGAAGAAAAAAAAAAACAGAGGTTGGACCTTCTGGAACAGAGCTAATGGCTATCAACATAGACAAAATGTCGGAAAGAGAATTTAGGCTAACAATTATCCAGGCAATAGCTAGGTTGGAGAAAGCCACAGATGACCAAACGGAATTGATTAGGGTTGAACTGAAAGTGACCAGACAAGATGTTCACAATGTTAGGGCTGAGCTGAAAGCTACCAGGGATGAACGTCACAATGCTCTCAATGAGTTGCAATCTAATCTAAATTCTCTCAAAGCTAGGGTAACTGAGACAGAATATAGAATTAGTGATCTGGAGGACAAACAGATAGAAAGGATCAGGAGGAAGCCTGGACCAAACAGATTAGAAACCACAAAAAGAGAATCAGGGAAATAAATGATGCCATGAAATTTCCTAATGTCAGAATTATTGGAATCCCTGAAAGGGAGGAGAAAGAAAGAAGTCTGGAAGATGGAGTGGAACAAGTTATTCATGAAACTTTTCCCAAGCTCGCAAATGGAACAAGCATTCATGTACTAGAGGCCGAATGGTCTCCACACAAGATAATACATTCCAAAAAAAAAAAAAAAAAAAAAAACAAGGCACCTGATAGTCAAATAGAGGAATCATAATTGTAGGTATGATCTCTTGAAAGCTGCTAGGACAAAGAGGCTCCTTACTTACAGAAGAAAGCCCATCAGAATAACATCAGACCTCTCCACAGAGACCTGGAAAGCCAAAAAGGGCTGGAAAGACAGGGAATTAAATGAGAAGAACTTGAAGCCAAGAATAATTTATCCAGCAAGATTGACATTCAAAATGGATGGAGAGATAAAGAGTTTCCAAGACAGGCAAGGCTTAAAAGACTATGAAACCACCAATCCGACAGAGCAAGAAATATTAAGGGGGGTTCTATAAAAGAGGAAAAATCCTAAGAATAGCATTGAACAGAAATATAGAGACAATCTACAGAAAGAAAAACTTCAAGCTAACACGATGTCAATAAAAACATATCTATCAATAATCACTCTCAATGTGAATCGCATAATGCAGCCATAAAAGACACAGGGTTGCAGATTGGATAAAATGAAAGGACCCATCCATATGTTGTCTACAAGAGACCCATTGTGAACCTAAAGATACACGCAGACTGAAAGTGAAGGGATGGAGAAGCATCTTTTGTGCCAATGGGCCTCAAAAGAAGGCCGGGGTAGCGATTCTCATATCAGATAAATTAGATTTTAAACTAAAGACTGTAGTCAGAGATACAGAAGGATACTACATCATTCCTAAAGGGACTATCCACCAAGATGATCTAACATTTGTAAATATCTATGTGCCCAGTATGGGAGCAGCCAACTACATAAGAAAATTGTTAATCAAGATAAAGAATCATATTGATATGAATACATTAATAATAGGAAATCTTAACGTGCCTCTCTCAGAAATAGACAGATCATCGAAGCAGAAAATCAATAAAGAAACAAGAGCATTGAATGGCACACTGGACCAGATGGACTTCATAGATATATACAGAACATTCCACCCTAAAACAACAGAATACTCATTTTTCTCACATTCACACGGAACCTTCTCCAGAATAGACCACATACTGGGTCACAAATCAGGACTCAACCGATACCAAAAGACAGAGATTATTTCCTGCATATTCTCAGATCACAGTGCTTTGAAACTGGACCTCAATCACAAGGAAGAGTTCAGAAGGAACTCAAACACCTGGAAGCTAAAGACTACCTTGCTTAAGAATGTTTGGATCTCCCATCCAAGTACTATACACTAACAATGAAAATACAAAAATGGAAATTAGAGAATCAATTCCATTTACTATAGCACCAAGAACAATAAGATACCTGGGAATAAACCTAACCAGAGAGGTAAAGGATCTGTACTCGAGGAACTACAGAACACTCATGAAGGTAACTGAAGACACAAAATGATGGAAGACCATTCCATGCTCTTGGATCGGAAGAATAAACATTGTTAAAATGTCTATACTGCCTAGAGCAATCTATACTTTTAATGCCATTCCGATCAAAATTTCACCGGCATTCTTCAAAGAGCTGGAGCAAATAATCCTAAAATATGTATGGAATCAGAAGAGACCCCGAATCGCTAAGGAAATGTTGAAAAACAAAAATAAAGCTGGCGGCATCACCTTACCTGATTTCAAGCTTTATTACAAAGCTGTGATCACCAAGACAGCATGGTACTGGCATAAAAACAGACGCATAGACCAGTGGAACAGAGTAGAGAGCCCAGATATGGACCCTCAACTCTATGGTCAATTAATCTTCGACAAAACAGGAAAAAATATACAGTGGAAAAAAAGACAGTCTCTTCAATAAATGGTGCTGGGAAAACTGGACAGCTATATGTAGAAGAATGAAACTCGATCATTCTCTAACACCGTACACAAAGACAAACTCAAAATGGATAAAAGACCTCAATGCAAGACAGGAATCCATCAGAATCCTAGAGGAGAACATAGGCAATAATCTCTTCGATATCAGCCACAGCAAATTCTTTCAAGATACGTCTCCAAAGGCAAAGGAAACAAAAGCGAAAATAAACTTCTGGGATTTCATCAAAATCAAAAGCTTCTGCACAGCAAAAGAAACAGTCAAGAAAACAAAGAGGCAACCCACGGAATGGGAGAAGATATTTGCAAATGACAGTACAGACAAAAGGTTGATATCCAGGATCTATAATGAACTCCTCAAACTCAACACACGCGAAACAGGAAAACTAATCAAAAAATGGGCAGAAGATATGAACAGACACTTCTCCAATCAAGACATACAAATGGCTATCAGACACATGAAAAAATGTTCATCATCATTAGCCCTCAGGGAGATTCAAATTAAAACCACATTGAGATATCACCTTACACCAGTTAGAATGGCCAAAATTAACAAGACAGGAAACAACATGTGCTGGAGAGGATGTGGAGAAAGGGGAACCCTCTTCCACTGTTGGTGGGAATGCAAGTTGGTGCAGCCTCTTTGGAGAACAGTGTGGAGATTCCTCAAGAAATTAAAAATATAGAACTTCCCTATGACCGTGCAATTGCACTCCAGGGTATATACCCAAAAGATACAGATGTCATGAAAAGAATGGCCATCTGTACCCCAATGTTTATAGCAGCAATGGCCACGGTCGCTAAACTATGGAAAGAACCAAGATGCCCTTCAACAGACGAATGGATAAGGAAGATGTGGTCCATATACACTATCGAGTATTATGCCTCCATCAGAAAGGATGAATACCTAACTTTTGTAGCAACATGGACAGGACTGGATGAGATTATGCTGAGTGAAAGAAGTCAAGCAGAGAGAGTCAATTATCATATGGTTTCACTTAATTGTGTAGCATAACAAATAGCATAGAGGACAAGGGGTGTTAGAGAGAAGGGAGTTGGGGTAAATTGTAAGGGGAGGTGAACCACGAGAGGCTATGGACTCTGAAAAACAATCTGAGGGGTTTGAAGTGGAGGGGGGTTGGGAGGTTGGGGTACCAGGTGGTGGGTATTATAGAGGGCAGGGATTGCATGGAGCACTGGTTGTGGTGAAAAAATAATGAATAATATTTTTTCTGAAAATAAATAAATAGAAAAAAAAAGAATGCTTGGATCAACAAGGAGATCAAAGAAGAACTGAAACAATTTCTGTAAACCAATGAGAGTGAAGACACTTCATTCCAAAACCTATGGGATACAGCAAAGGCAGCCCTAAGGGGGAAATATAGCCATCCAAGCCTCCCTCAAAAGAAACTAAAAAATCCAGAACATGGCAGCTGTCTTTACACCTTAATGAACTGGAGAATCAACAATTCACACCAACTCCATACATAATAAGGGATATCATCAAGATTAGAGTTGAGATCAATGAGGTAGAAACCAGAGATACAGAAGAAAGTATCAATGAAACTAGAAGCTGGTTTTTTGAAAGAATCAATAAGATCAATAAACCATTGGCCACACTAATCCAAAAGAAAAGTGAGAAAGCCCAAATTCATAAAATTATGATTACAAAGGGAGAGATCACAACTAACACAAAGGAAGTAGAAACAATCCAGAAGTTATTATCAACAGTTATATGCCAATAAGCTTAGCAGCCTAGATGAAATGGATGCATTCCTGGAAAACTATAAACTCCCAAAATTGAACCAGGAAGAAATGGGCAACTTGAATAGACCAATATCTACTAATGAGATTGAAGTGGTGATCAAAAATCTTCCAAAAAACAAGAGCCCAAGACCTAACGGATTCCCTGGGGAATTCTACCAAACTTTCAAAGAAAAAGTAACACCTATTCTCCTGAAGCTGTTTCAAAAAATTGAAGCAGAAGGAAAACTTCCAGACTCTTTTTATGAAGCCAGCATTGCCCTGATCCCCAAACCAGGCAAAGACCCTACCAAAAGGAAGAATTTCAGACCAATATCACTGATGAATATGGATGCTAAGATTCTCAACAAGATCCTAGCCAACAGGATCCAACAGCCCATTAAAAAGATTATCCACCATGACCAGGTGGGATTCATCCCTGGGCTACAAGGATGGTTCAACATTCGCAAATCAATCAATGTGATAGAACAAATTAATATGAGAAGAGAGAAGAACCACATGGTCCTCTCAATTGATGCAGAAAAAGCATTTGACAAAATCCAGCATCTGTTCCTGATTAAAATGCTTCAAAGTATAGGGATAGAGGGAACATTCCTTAACCTCATCAAATCTATCTATGAAAGACACACAGCAAATATCATCCTCAATGGGAAAAAGCTCACAGCCTTCCCGTTGAGATCAGGAACAAGACAAGGATGCCCACTTTCACCACTCTTGTTAAACATAGTATTAGAAGTCTTAGAAACAGCAACCAGACAACAAAGAGAAATAAAAAGTATCCAAATTGGCAATGAAGAAGTCAAACTCTCTCTCGGCAGATGACATGATTCTTTATTTGACAAATCCAAAAGACTCCACCCACAAACTACTAGAACTCATACAGCAATTCAGTAACGTGGCAGGATACAAAGTCAATGTACAGAAATAAGTGGCTTTCTTATACACTAACAGTGAAAATACAGAAAGGTAAATAAGAGAATAAATTCCATTTACTATAGCACCAATGATACTTGGGAATAAACCTGACCAAAGAGGTAAAGGATCTGTACTTGAGGAACAACAGAACCCTCATGAAAGAAATTGAAGAAGACACAAATAGATGGAAGACCATTCCATGCTCTTGGATCAGAAGAATAAATATTGTTAAAATGTCTATACTGCATAGAGCAATCTATTCTTTTATGCACTTCTGATCAAAATTCTACCAGTATTCTTCAAAGAGCTGGAGCAAATAATCCAAAAATTTGCATAGAACCTGAAGAGGCCCTGAAAATCTAAGGAAATGTTGAAAAACAAAAATAAAACTGAGGACATCACATTACCTGATTTCAAGCTTTACTATAAATCTGTGATCACCAAGACAGTATGGTACTGGCATAAAAAAAGACACATAGACCAGTGGAACAGAGTAGAGAGCCCAGATATGGACCCTCAACTCTATGGGCAAATAATCTTCGACAACGCAGGAAAAAAAATACAGAGGAAAAAAGGCAGTATCTTCTAAATGGTGCTGGGAAAACTGGACACCTATACGTAGAAGAATGAAACTCGACCATTCTCTTACACCGTACACAAAGATAAACTCAAAATGGATAAAAGACCTCAACGTGAGACAGGAATCCATCAGAATCCTAGAGGAGAACATAGGCAGTAATCTCTTTGATGTCAACCACAGCAACTTCTTTCAAGATATGTCTCCAAAAGCAAAGGAAACCAAAGCGAAAATATACTTTTGGGACTTCCTGAAAATCAAAAGCTTCTGCACAGCAAAGGAAACAATCAAGAAAACAAAGAGGCAACCCACGGAATGTGAGAAGATATTTGCAAATGACAGTTCAGACAAAAGGTTGATATCCAGGATCTATAAGGAACTACTCAAACTCAACACACACAAAACAGACAAGCATATCAAAAAAATGGGCAGAAGATATGAACAGAGACTTCTCCAATGAAGATATACAAATGGCTATCAGACATATGAAAAAATGTTCATCATCACTAGCCCTCAGGGAGATTCAAATTAAAACCACATTGAGATATCACCTTACACCAGTAAGAATGTCCAAAATTAACAAGACAGGAAACAACATGTGTTGGAGGGGATGTGGAGAAAGTGAAACCCTCTTACACTGTTCTGGAAATGCAAGTTGGTGCAGCCACTTTTGAAGACAGTGTGGAGATTCCTCAAGAAATTAAAAATAGAACTTTCCTATGACCTTGCAATTGCACTCCTGGGTATTTACTCCAAATATATGGATGTAGTGAAAAGAAGGGCCATCTGTACCCCAATGTTTATAGCAGCAATGGCCATGGTCGCCTAACTCTGGAAAGAGCCAAGATGCCGTTCAAGGGATGAATGGATGAGGAAGGTGTGGTCCATATACACTATGGAATATAATGCCTCCATCAGAAAGGATGAATACCCAACTTTTGTAGCAACATGGACGGAACTAGAAGAGATTATGCTGAGTGAAATAAGTCAAGCAGAGAGAGTCAATTATCATATGGTTTCACTTATTTGTGGAGCATAGCAAATAGCATGGAGGACATGGGGAGTTAGAGAGGAGAAGGGAGTTGGGGGAAATTGGAAGGGGAGGTGAACCATGAGAGATTATGTACTCTGAAAAACAATCTGTGGGGTTTGAATTGGTGAGTGTGTGGAAAGTTGGGATACCAGGTGGTGGGTATTATAGAGGGCATGGATTGCATGGAGTACTGGATGTGGGGAAAAAATAATGAATACTGTTATTCCGAAAATAAATAAAAAATAATTTTAATTTAAAAAAAAAGATAAAAAAAGAAAATGAATAAAGAAAAATAGAAAAAAGAAAGTATATATATATATATATATATATATATATATATATATTTGATATACTGGTTAAAAAACGTTAAAAATGAAAAGGGTAAAAGTTAAAAAACAATTAGCAGAAGAAGAAAAAAAATTGAAGAAGAAAAAAAAATTAAATTAACTGCGAGACTGAAGAATCTTGGGGAGAAAGCCTTGAGTTCCGGGCTTTGCTTTCTCCTCTTCTGGAATTCCGCTGTTCTCCTTGGTATTGAAACTGTACTCCTTGGTGTGTGAACTTGGTCCTGGCTGGATTTCTTGTTGATCTCCTGGGGAAGCGGCCTGTTGTAGTGATTCTCAAGTGTCTTTGCCCCAGGCAGAATTGCAGCACCCTTTCCCGGGGCCGGGCTGAGCAATCCACTCAGGTTTGCTTTCGGGAGCTTTTGTTCCCTGAGTGCTTTCCATAGAGTTCCGGAGGATGGGAATGAAAATGGCAGCCTCCTGGTCTCCAGCCTGGAGAAGCCGAGAGCTCAGGGCTCCACTCCTCAGTGCACCCTCAGAGAATAGCGCCCAATTACTTCCGTCTCCCTGGCCTCCAGCCACACTCCGAGCTCACCGAGCCTGCGACTGGTTCAAGGTAACTCTGAGCTGAGAGCTCACTTCTCAGCTCTGTCTCTGTAGCCGGCTTTTCCATTCTAATTCCTGCAAGCTCTGTGACACTCAGACACCCCTGATCCTTCTGTGACGCTGCAGGTCCTGAGGCCATGCTGACCCCGTGTGGGCTTCACCCCGGTTTAGCCTCTGGAGCGATGTCCCTCAGCGGAACACACTTAAAAAGTCCTGATTTTGTGCTCCGTTGCTCTGCTGCTTGCTGGGAGCCGGCCCCTCCCTCCGCAATCTGTTTTCCCATTGCTTTGGATTCACTTCTCTGCCAGTCCTACCTTTCAGAAAATGGTTAATCTTCTGTTTCTGGAATTGTTGTTCTTTTTCTCTTTAATCTCCTGTTGGATTTGTAGGTGTTTGCAATCTTTAGATAAGCTATCTAACTGATCTCCTGCTACCTGAAGTAGTCTCAGCCTGCTTCTTCTTCACCATCTTGACTCCACCCCTCTACCTGGGAATAAATTTAACAGAAGAGGTGAAAGAATTTTTCTGATAACTATAAATCATTGAAGAAAGAAATTGAAGATGGCACAAATTGAAAGATATACTATGTTCATGGATTGGAAAAATCAGCCTTTTTAAAATGTCCATATTACCCAAAGCAATCTATAGAGCTAATGCAATCCTCATCAGAATTCCTATAGTATTTTTCACACAACTAGTACAAATTATCCCCAACTTTGTTTGAAACCACAAAAGACCCTGAGTAGCCAAAGCAATCTTGAGAAAGAACGAAGCTGGAGGTATCACAATTCCATATTTCAATATATAATACTAAGCTATAGTAATCAAAATAGTATGGTACTGTCACAAAAAAAATGTAAATCAAAACCTCAATGAGATATTGCTTCACACCAGTCAGAATGACTTGTGGCAAAAAGATAATAAATAACAAATGCTGTCTAGGATGTGGAGAAAAGGGACACCCTCATGTACTGTTGATGAGAATGTAACCTGGTAGAGCCACTGTGGGAAACAGTATAAACAGTATGTAATTATTTCCCCAAAGAAAATGATAAAACTAGTTTCAAATGATATATGCACCCCTATGTTTATTGCACCATTACTTACAGTAGCCAAGATAAAGATGTAACCCAAGTGTCCATTGATGGATGAATAAAGTAAATATGCTATATACTTATAATGGAATATTACTCAGCCATAAAAATGAATGAACTCTTATAATTTGTATCACCATGGATGTACCTAGAAGATATTATGCTAAATGAAATAAGTCAGTCAGAGAAACACAGATACCATATGATGTCACTTACACATGGAATCTAAAAATACAAAACAAATGAACAAAGAAATGAAACAGAAACAAGACTCATAATTACAGAGAAGAAACCAGTGGTTGCCAAAAGAGGATGGCCAAAATAGGTCATAAAGATAAAGAGGTACAAACTTCCAGTTATAAAATAAATAAGGCACAGAGATAAAAAATACAGCATAGGGCACAGAGTTAATAATATTGTAGTAATGTTTTATGGTGACAGATGGTAATGACACTTATCATTGTGAGCCTTACATAATTTATAGAATTGTGGAATCACAATGGTGTGAACCTAAAACTAATATAACATTATATATGACTATATTTAAATAATTGAAAAATATAAAGAACACTCTGGATGGTCTTATTCTCTCTGCACAAATGAACTTTTTCCTCACCACTTGGATCCCCTTATTGTTTTCCCTACTCATGCAGTTGTATCCATCTTTGAAAGTTCTCATTCATTTAAATTAACCAAATTCAGGCCCATCTTCCTTTAATGTTCTCATTCACTGAAGTTAACCAGATTCTGGCCCAGCTGAATTCAGATGAGATTATGAAGGTAGTTTTATTTTCTCGTTGGCCCAAGTGACTTGTGAAGTATTTGTAAGAAGCAAAGACTTTAGTCTTTGTTTACAGAGGGATCCAAGAGTTTTTGTGACAACCACCTTCATTTATTTTCTCCTTTTCTAAGATAAGGAGTTAAAGTGATACAAGTAGGGGCAGCTATTACTCTAATGGTCCAGCAGTCTCAGAAGCCAGGAGGTATGTGGTATGAATGGCAATGGAGCATTTCCCTGATACCGTCAAATATGTGGATTATGGTGTTAGATGAGTCAATGTAGATAACGGGCAAGAAATTTAACTTTTTATGCACATAATTTCATATCACATTGATATGTCCCTACACTGGACAACCTGATATGCAAGGGAAAAAATATCAATTTGTCAAAAGTGAAAAGGTAACATCTCAGAAATTTTTATATTAATGATTAAAAGAAAGCAGCAATCCTTTTTATCAAAGGCAATCTGATTAAAATAATATTCTTCTAATTATCACACTCTCCTTTTTTTTCTTTCTTTTGTTTGTTCTTAAGATTATACTGAATTCAACAATTATCATTCTTAGAATATGCTGCCCTCTACTTTTAGAGCACTTTTCCAGAAAACATTTAAAACATTGTTTTGGTGTATATGATGACTAACATATTCATTCAGATGAGGGCTTCTCCACAGAATTATCTTCATAACCATCTGAAAGTAATTTTTCATCAAGTTGGGCTTTAGTCATGTTGTTATGGAATAATCCTATGCAGACTATCTTTCCAAATATGGGAAAGCAAGTTTAACTTTCTTCACTCTTAAAAATATTTCGTATTACACATTCTTCATATAAAATGTGTTAAACCAAGAAAGGAGAAGTAGTAGAAGGCCTGAGAAACATGAAATCAGAATAGATCATTCGTAGTCTTTCAGGCTCTGTACTTGCCTTCAAACCTCCATAATTATCATCTGATGCCAAAGATCCAATGTACAGTTGTAGACCCCTATGTAGAGAACCACATCTGCCTTTTATTTGACATCAACTCAGAACTGGGGTCAGTTGTCCTCAGTGCTCATATAAAGAGGCAAATGAATGTCTAAGAGTATGGAGATAAGAGGAAAGTGACCATCTAACAACTTTTACTCTATTCTGATATACTTAGTGACCATTGTTATTTTGTCCCTTGATTTGACTTGTTACTTTTCCTTTTGTATTAAAACTCAATTCCCTCATTCCCTGGTTCTGTGTTTTTAGATGGTGTCTCTTATTAGCTAGCTCTTGATCCTGACCCATTATTTTCTGCCATAAAATCATGACCTGGCTATGTATTAAATGTTCTCCATTCATGATAAACCTTAAAAGTAAGTAGGGCATATTATTTTTCATCAAAAATAGAAAGAGAAGGAAAAAGAAGTTATTGTTGGAAGATATGGATAAGTATATAGGCAGATTAATAGAACTAAGGGAAATGGTGATTGTTTATGCTCTCAACATGGCAACCATTTTGGGGAGAGAAAGAAAAGAGAATCTTGTTTGTTTGTTTGTTTGTTCATTTGTTTAATTAATGACAGTGGTCAAAATTTTTCAGTCTTAATAATAGAATTTTCCTTCAACTATGTCAGTAATTATCATATCTGCCTGTGTGTAGCTGTCGACAGCCTACCTTTTCAGCTAAAGGTGGAAGTATATTTTCTGCCTAAAGATGTCTTTTCCTCAGCATATTTCTATGAATGATAAGCAAAAGATAAATGCTTTCTTATTGGAGATATATTAGCACCAGTTTTTGCAAATATTATTGCTAATGCTCACATGTGTAACCAGGTATCTCATTATCAGGTCAGCGAGTTCTATTCCTGGAAGTGAAAAATTGATATTGATACCAAAAGCATTTTGTTAAGTGTTGGCTTATATGATAGACATTGTGCTACAGACACCCTTGTTTCACCATATTCGTCTGTCAGATGGAGATAATTTCAAGAGGCCATTTATATTCATTACAAAGAGTCAGGTAGATTTATATGGAACAGGAGACAGGAGGGAAATGGTATATTAACTCTATCTTAATATATACTTTTATAATAATTTTACTATAAATATCTCAGGAGAAACTTTATTAAAGTAATGTAGCTACCTCCTTTTACTGTATACAAAGTAAGACAGTTAGTTTAGAAAATAAAAACTTAAAATGCAGATGCCCAGAGATGTTAAGTGACTTGGATAAGGTCATACGACCTGCACAGGTCATGAGAAAAACTGGACTTTTCTTTTCAGAAAAAATTAGGGAAGTTACATGTTTCTCACACACCATAAGCCATAAGACTAGAATGTCTTGAAAGAGTCATTGTTATACTACTAATTTAGTTACTTCTTCCTAACTCCCTTATTTTTGGGGAAACACTTTTTCCTAACTCCCTTATTTTTGGGGAAACACTTTTAAAAACTGGGTAAATTATTTAAGAGGTTAGTTTTATTAAATACAACCATAAATTAATGGGGCTTCATAAATGAAAAAGGATTTAATATATATTATTTATAATATGTAATTATATAATATAAATATATAATATGCATAATATAATTTAATCATAATATAGTTTCACTATAATATTTAATGGAAATGATTATACACAACAGCAGAACCATCTATTATAGGTTGCCTCAGAAAATACTTCGTTGTATTGCAGATCTGTAGAGGCAATTAAAATGTCCCAGTGACAGATGGAAAAAAAGGAATGTTCTGAAATGTTCTGAATGTTCTGAAAGATAAAGTAGCATTAATAAGGTCTCTAGTGGGATAAATATTAAGGAGAAGATGGTTCCAAGAAATCCTGATAAAAATATTAAAAATACATTTCCACTCAAGAATATCACATTACATTGATGATATATTCACTAAGCCCTGACAGTTGTCCTTTTTCTTTCCCCCTTAGGCAAAATCAAAAGCCAGACAATTTTGACTTTCAATTCACATGTTATGTATAATGAATTTACTTTGATATCATTTGAAAGCATTACATATGAGGTCACTAAAACCCCATGAAAAATTTGCAAACATTCTTACTGGACTGAATCAGAGTTCTCCACTTGCTTCAAGTCCCTTCATATATATCCAAATATTAGTTTCTTGAAGTAAAAATAAGGAAGTATGAGAGATTTCAGAGTAAGTTGAAAGACAGTAAGTTATAGTAAAATTGACAAACAAAATGAGAAAACTATTTATGTAGCTTCTATATTATGAATATTGTGATAATATTGTAGCATATGCCATTTCATATAAACTGTAATAACAATTTTTAGTATGGAGAAGAGACTACAGAATAAAATAAACCCATATAAATATAGTCTCCATCTATATGGCACCAAACATTCTAAGTTTCATTATAGGTAATAAAATAAATGATAATGTAGGGATTCACTATGTACTTCTGGATCTTGAAGAACTTTAGTTTAATTCAGCAATGACTAGGTATTGATCATCATTATGAACAAAGAAGTTCTAAGCTAGATATTGTCATGGGTACTACTAAAAAATGAATAAATTGATATCTGTTTTCAACCATCTTTCAAGTCAGACTAGTTAGTTCCAGGTAAAAGGTAAGATATGCACACAAATAATTACATTATTAAGCAAACCAGGATATGCAGCCAAGAACAGCTATAAAATAATTTTGCAAAGTAGAAAATAAATAAAATAAGTCAACATCTTATCATAGAGTAAAATTTATTATTGAGTTAGTTAGTTATTAGTATATAATGAGAAACCACAAAAATCTTACTGGAATTTATTTAGCTTGTATGGCTGTGAGTCAGGAATTGGTTAATCTAGTATAGTTCAGGCTATTCAGGATATTGACTGCGATTCCCTAAACATAAGTAGATTGAATAAAGTTTAGCTAACCCAAGGTAAGCCTACGTAGGGTAGCTTGGCAAAAGCAGTTTCTATTTGTCTTGCATTCTCCTCCTGTGTGTAGCAGGGTAACCTGAGTGTGCTCTTCTCTTGGCAGTCCCAGAACTTAAAGAAAGTAAGCCCAAGTCTGAAACACATTTCCTAAAATTGTATTGGCCAAAGAAAGTCACATGGCCAAGCCCAGAATAACAGTGGGAGGGCACTGCAAAGTTCATGGCGAAAGATGTGAATTTATAATCTTACTACCAAGGATAGATTATATATTTGGAATAATACAATTTACCATGAGTAGAGATGAAGGAATTTGTAGGTATATCTTTGCAGCAGAATTTATAGACCAGAATAAGATACTAGAATATCAATAATTTATGATAAATGACATAATTCAAAACCAATGGGTGAAGTACATGGTTTTAAACAAACTTAAGCTCACAATTTAAAAAGAAATCAGGTTAGATCCTTACCACATGCCATACATCAAATAATTTCCAAATGATTTAAAAATTGAACTGTAAAAAATGATAACAAAACACATAAAAGAAAATATAAATAAATTTATAATTTATCTTGAAAAATGGAAGGGCTTTTTAATTCTTAAAGAAAAAAATCAACAGATTTCAAAATTTAAATAAACATTAATAACAACAAAATTAAAAGGCAAATAGAAAATTTGAAAAATTATTTAGACAAAGACTTAATACTTTATACAGTGACCTTTTTTAAGAATTTATTTATTTGAATTTAGAGAGACAGGATGGTGGGGAAGGAGGAGGATGTGCCATCTCAACCTGTACCTTTTGTTTTTAATTTTTTATTTTTTATAAACATATATTTTTATCCCCAGGGGTACAGGTCTGTGAATCGCCAGGTTTACACACTTCAAAGCACTCACCAAAGCACAAACCCTCCCCAATGTCCATAACCCCACCCCCCTTCTCCCAACCCTCCTCCCCCCAGGCAACCCTCAGTTTGTTTTGTGAGATTAAGAGTCACCTATGGTTTGTCTCCATTCCAATCCCATCTTGTTTCATTTATTCTTCTCCTACCCACTTAAGCCCCCATGTTGCATCACCACTTCCTTATATCAGGGGGATCATATGATAGTTGTCTTTCTCTGCTTGACTTATTTCACTAAGCATGATATGCTTTAGTTCCATCCATGTTGTCGCAAATGGCAAGATTTCATTTCTTTTGATGGCTGCATAGTATTCCATTGTGTATATATACCACATCTTCTTTATCCATTCATATGTTGATGGACATCTAGGTAGTTTCCAGACTTTGGCTATTGTGGATATTGCTGCTATAAACATTCAGGTGCACGTGCCCCTTTGGATCACTACGTTTGTATCTTTAGGGTAAATACCCAGGAGTGAAATTTCTGGGTCATAGGGAAGTTATATTTTCAACATTTTGAGGAACCTCCATGCTGTTTTCCAGAGTGGTTGCACCAGCTTGCATTCCCACCAACAGTGTAGGATCTGTCATTTCCTCGCCAGCATCTGTCATTTCCTGAATTGTTGATTTTAGCCATTCTGACTGGTGTGAGGTGATATCTCATTGTGGTTTTGATTTGTATTTCCCTGATGCTGAGTGATATGGAGCACTTTTTCATGTGTCTCTTGGCCATCTGGATGTCTTCTTTGCAGAAATGTCTGTTCATGTCCTCTGCCCATTTCTTGATTGGATTATTTGTTCTTTGGGTGTTGAGTTTGCTAAGTTCTTTATAGATTTTGGACATTAGTCCTTTATCTGATATGTCATTTGCAAATATCTTCTCCCATTCTGTCAGTTGTCTTTTGATTTTGTTAACTGTTTCCTTTGCTGTGCAAAAGCTTTTGATCTTGATGAAATCCCAATAGTTCATTTATGCCCTTGCTTCCCTTGCCTTTGGCGATGTTCCTAGGAAGATGTTGCTGCGGCTGAGGTCGAAGAGGTTGCTGCCTGAGTTCTCCTCAAGGATTTTGATGGATTCCTTTCTCACACTGAGGTTCTTCATCCATTTTGAGTCTATTTTTGTGTGTGGTGTAAGGAAATGGCCCAATTTCATTTTTCTGCATGTGGCTGTCCAATTTTCCCAACACCATTTATTGAAGAGTCTGTCTTTTTTTCCATTGGACATTCTTTCCTGCTTTGTCGAAGATTAGTTGACCATAGAGTTGAGGGTCTATTTCTAGGCTCTCTATTCTGTTCCATTGATCCATGTGTCTGTTTTTGTGCCAGTACCATGCTGTCTTGATGATGACAGCTTTGTAATAGAGCTTGAAGTCCGGAATTGTGATGCCACCAACTTTGGCTTTCTTTGTCAATATCCCTTTGGGTATTCGAGGTCTTTTCTGGTTCCATATAAATTTTAGAATTATTTGTTCCATTTCTTTGAAAAAGATGGATGGTACTTTGATAGGAATTGCATTAAATGTGTAGATTGCTTTAGGTAGCATAGACATTTTCACAATATTTATTCTTCCAATCCAGGAGCATGGAACATTTTTCCATTTCTTTGTGTCTTCCTCAGTTTCTTTCATGAGTACTTTATAATTTTCTGAGTATAGATTCTTAGCCTCTTTGGTTAGGTTTATTCCTAGGTATCTTATGGTTTGGTGTGCAATTGTAAATGGGATTGACTCCTTAATTTCTCTTTCTTCTGTCTTCTTGTTGGTGTAGAGAAATGCAACTGATTTCTGTGCATTGATTTTATATCCTGACACTTTACTGAATTCCTGTACAAGTTCTAGCAGTTTTGGACTGCAGTCTTTTGGGTTTTCGACATATAGTATCATATCATCTGTGAAGAGTGATCATTTGACTTCTTCTTTGCCGATTTGGATGCCTTTATTTTCCTTTTGTTGTCTGATTGTTGAGGTTAGAACTTCTAGTACTATGTTGAATAGCAGTGGTGATAATGGACATCCCTGCCGTGTTCCTGACCTTAGTGGAAAACTTTCAGTTTTTCTCCATTGAGAATGATATTTGCAGTGGGATTTTTCATAGATGGCTTTGATGATATTGAGGTATGTGCCCTCTATCCCTACACTTTGAAGAGTTTTGATCAGGAAGGGATGCTGCACTTTGTCAAATGCTTTTTCAGCATCTATTGAGAGTATCATATGGTTCTTGTTCTTTCTTTTATTGATGTGTTGTATCACATTGACTGATTTGCGGATGTTGTAACAACCTTGCAGCCCTGGAATAAATCCCACTTGGTCGTGGTGAATAATCCTTTTAATGTACTGTTGAATCCTATTGGCTAGTATTTTGGTGAGAATTTTCACATCTGTGTTCATCAAGGATATTGGTCTATAGCACTCTTTTTGGATGGGATCCTTGTCTGGTTTTGGGATCAAGGTGATGCTGGCCTCATAAAATGAGTTTGGAAGTTTTCCTTCCATTTCTATTTTTTGGAACAGTTTCAGGAGAATAGGAATTAGTTCTTCTTTAAATGTTTGGTAGAATTCCCCCCAGGAAGCCGTCTGGCCCTGGGCTTTTGTTTGTTTGGAGATTTTTAATGACCGTTTCAATCTCCTTACTGGTTATGGGTCTGTTCAGGCTTTCTATTTCTTCCTGGTTCAGTTGTGGTAGTTTATATGTTTCTAGGAATGTATCCATTTCTTCCAGATTGTCAAATTTGTTGGCATAGAGTTGCTCATAGTATGTTCTTATAATAGTTTGTATTTCTTTGCTGTTAGTTGTGATCTCTCCTCTTTCATTCATGATTTTATTTATTTGGGTCCTTTCTCTTTTCTTTTTGAAAAGTCTGGCCAGGGGTTTATCAATCTTATTAATTCTTTCAAAGAACCAGCACCTAGTTTCGTTGATTTGCTCTATTTTTTTTTTTTTGGTTTCTATTTCATTGATTTCTGCTCTGATCTTTATGATTTCTCTTCTCCTGCAGGGCTTAGGGTTTCTTTCTTGTTCTTTCTCCAGCTCCTTTAGGTGTAGGGTTAGGTTGTGTACCTGAGACCTTTCTTGTTTCTTGAGAAAGGCTTGTATCGCTATATATTTTCCTCTCAGGACTGCCTTTGTTGTGTCCCACAGATTTTGAACCGTTGTATTTTCATTATCATTTGTTTCCATGATTTTTTTCAATTCTTCTTTAATTTCCCGGTTGACCCATTCATTCTTTAGAAGGATGCTGTTTAGTCTCCATGTATTTGGGTTCTTTCCAAACTTCCTCTTGTGGTTGAGTTCTAGCTTCAGAGCATTGTGGTCTGAAAATATGCAGGGAATGATCCCAATCATTTGATACCAGTTGAGTCCTGATTTAGGACCGAGGATGTGATCTATTCTGGAGAATGTTCCATGTGCACTAGAGAAGAATGTGTATTCTGTTGCTTTGGGATGAAATGTTCTGAATATATCTGTGATATCCATCTGGTCCAGTGTGTCATTTAAGGCCTTTATTTCCTTGCTGATCTTTTGCTTGGATGATCTGTCCATTTCAGTGAGGGGAGTGTTAAAATCCCCTAATATTATTGTATTATTGTTGATGTGTTTCTTTGACTTTGTTATTAATTGGTGTATATAGTTGGCTGCTCCCACGTTGGGGGCATAGATATTTAAAATTGTTAGATCTTCTTGTTGGATAGACCTTTTGAGTATGATATAGTGTCATTCCTCATCTCTTATTATAGTCATTGGCTTAAAATCTAATTGATCTGATATAAGGATTGCCACTCCTGCTTTCTTCTGATGTCCATTAGCATGGTAAATTATTTTCCACCCCCTCACTTTAAATCTGGAGGTGTCTTTGGGCTTAAAATGAGTTTCTTGGAGGCAACATATAGATGGGTTTTGTTTTTTTATCCATTCTGATACCCTGTGTCTTTTGATTGGGGCATTTAGCCCATTAACATTCAAAACTATTGAGAGATATGAATTTAGTGCCATTGTATTGTCTATAAGGTGACTGTTACTGTACATTGTCTCTGTTCCTTACTGATCTACCACTTGTAGGCTCTCTCTTTGCTTAGAGGACCCCTTTCAATATTTCCCGCAGAGCTGGTTTGGTGTTTGCAAATTCTTTCAGCTTTTGTTTTTCCTGGAAGCTTTTAATCTCGCCTTCTATTTTCAATGATAACCTACATGGATCTAGTATTCTTGGCTGCATGTTTTTCTTGTTTAGTGCTCTGAAAATAGCATGCCAGCTGTTTCTGGTCTGCCAGGTCTCTGTGGATAAGTCAGCTGGCAATCTAATATTTTTACCATTATATGTTACAGACTTCTTTTCCCGGGCTGCTTTCAGTATTTTCTCTTTGTCACTGAGACTTGTAAATTTTACTATTTGGTGATGGGGTGTGGGCCTATTCTTATTGATTTTGAGGGGCGTTCTCTGAACCTCCTGAATTTTGATGCTCGTTCCCTTTGCCATATTGGGTAAATTCTCCCCAATAATTCTCTCCAGTATACCTTCTTCTCCCGTCTCTCTTCTTCTTCTGGAATCCCAATTATTCTAATGTTGTTTCATCTTATGGTGTCACTTATCTCTCAAATTCTCCCCTCGTGGTCCAGTAGCTGTTTCTCCTTCCTTTGCTCAGCTTCTTTATTCTCTGTCATTTGGTCTTCTATATCGCTAATTCTTTCTTCTGCCTCATTTATCCTAGCAGTGAGAGCCTCCATTTTTTATTGCACCTCATTAATAGCTTTTTTTATTTCAACTTGGTTAGATTTTAGTTCTTTTATTTCTCCAGAAAGGGCTTTTATGTCTCCCGAGAGGGTTTCTCTAATATCTTCCATGCCTTTTTCGATCCCGGCTAGAACCTTGAGAATTGTCATTCTGAACTCTAGATCTGACATATTACCAATGTCCTTATTGATTAGGTCCCTAGCCTTCAGTACTGCCTCTTGTTCCTTTTTTTTGTGGTGAATTTTTCCACCTTGTCATTTTTTCCAGAAAAGAGTATATGAAGGAGCAAGTAAAATACTAAAAGGGTGGCAACAACCCCAGGAAAATATGCTTTAACTAAATAAGAAGAGATCCAAAATCATGAGGGGGGGAGAAAGGGGATAAAAAGAGGTTCAAAAAGAAAGAAAGAAAAAAAAAAGAAAAGAAAAGAATTTAAAAAAATGAAAATGAATAAAGAAAAATATAAAAAAGAAAAAAATATATATATTAGATAAACTAGTTAAAAACGTTAAAAAAGAAAGGGTAAAAGTTAAAAAAAATTTTAGCAGAAGAAGAGAAAAAAAATGAAAAAGAAAAAAATTAAATTAACTGCAAGACTAAAAAAATCACAGGGAGAAAGCCATGAATTCCGTGCTTTGCTTTCTCCTCCTCTGGAATTCTGCTGCTCTCCTTGGTATTGAAACCGCACTCCTTGATAAGTGAACTTGATCTTGGCTGGATTTCTTATTGATCTTCTGGGGGAGGGGCCTGGTGTAGTGATTCTCAAGTGTCTTTGCCCCAGGCGGAATTGTACCACCCTTACCAGGGGCCGGGCTGGGTAATCCGCTAGGGTTTGCTTTCAGGAGCTTTTGTTCCCTGAGCGCTTTCCGTAGAGTTCTGGAGGACGGGAATACAAATAGAGGCCTCCTGGTCTCCAGCCCGGAGGAGCCGAGAGTCCCGGGCCCCACTCCTCAGTGCGCCCTCAGAGAACAGCACCCAGTTACTCCCGTCTGCCTGACCTCCAGCCGTGCTCCGAGCTCACCGAGCCTGCGGCTGGTTCAAGGTAACACCGAGCTGTGAGCTTACTGTCAGCTCTGTCTCTGTAGCCGGCTTTCCCATTCCAGTACCCTCAAGCTCTGTGACACTCAGACACCCACGATCCTTCTGTGTCCCTGCGGGACCTGAGGCCACGCTGACCCCGCGTGGGCTTCACCCCGGTTTAGCCTCTGGAGCGATGTCCCTCAGCGGAACAGACTTTTAAAGGTCCCAATTTTGTGCTCAGTTGCTCCGCCGCTTACCGGGAGCCGGCCCCTCCCCCGGGGTCTATCTTCCCGTCGCTTTGGATTCACTTCTCTGCTAGTCCTACCTTTCAGAAAGTGGTTGTTTTTCTGTTTCCAGAATTGCTGTTCTTCTTCTCTTCGATCTGCCAATGGATTTGCAGGTGTTTGCAATCTTTAGATAAGCTATCTAGCTGATCTCCTGCTAGCTGACGTAGTCTCAGCCTGCTACTTCTCCGCCATCTTGACTCCTCCCTCAACCTGTACCTTAAAGTGAGCTGATTACCTACCAAAGAACCGATCACCCATGAAATTAGCCTGAGATCAGAATTATACACGTCTGGATCTCTATAGGGGCAGAATACACCAGTGGGCAGGTAAAGAAGAGTGGGAATGTCCGACTGATATCAGAAGATAAACAAAAGGTGGAGGGAGCCACCAGAGGCGACTGATTGGAAAGTAATACCCCTAATACGAGAGTGCCCTGTGTCTGGGGACCAGCATTAACTTGGAGGCAGGTTGAAAGCACTCAAAAAGAGCAAATGTTCGTGGGAGGGAAATTGTGGGAATCAGGATGGCTAGGGACAGGTTCTTAAGTCCCCAGACACAGGACAGCCTCCCCTGGTGCTGAGCCAGAGAGAATGTGGCGGAGAGACCAGGTCTTTGTCCCTGAGCTGCCAACGCTCCCGAGATTGCGTGGGGTCTGGCTCCTGTGAGGGGCTGGGAGCCTCACCAAAGGGCAGAACACCAAGCCATGCTGCAGAGCCTGAGACACATGCACTCCTCACCCTCCCCTGAAAGAGGGGCGCGAAGGCCCACCCAGTGCTCTTTGACCCGCGCCATTGTTTCAGAGCCTGAGACGTGCACACACCCCCAAACTCTCCCTGAGAGAGGTGCGCGAAGGCCCAGCCTGCTCTCAGAGCCTGAAATGCGCGCACAACCCATAGCCTCCCCTGAGAGAGGTGCGAACAAGCCAGGCACTCTTAGACCCAGAAAGTCCAGGCACTCCAAGCCTGGCCAGTGGAAAAATCTCAGTGTGTGATTGTCCCTTGGAACCTTTCTGGCAGTCTGCAGCTTCCCAGACAGCCGGCGGTGAAGTGGTTTGGGGTACAAGCAGAAGATCCTGCATCCCCAGGGACCATGACTCAGAACCTGCTCTGCCAGCAGCCAAGGGAGAATTTATAGGGCTCTGCAGCACCCACAGGAGAGAAAACAGGCTTCTCTCTGAGAGGGAGGTCAGGGTGCAGTTTGCTTTCCTCTAAACCTACAAAAACCATCAAAAGCGGTCAAGGGGAGAGGAAAAAAAAAGTGAACAAACATAAAAACCTCCAGAGAACAAAAGCCTGAAAAAAACCGGTTTCCTCAGAACCCACTCCATTGAGGGGGGTGGGAAGACTTAACTCAGGGAACATCATTGACTGAAAAACCACGTGGCAGGTCCCTCCCCGAGAAAACTAAACATGAAAGAAAAAAAAAAAAAGGACCAGAAGAGAACAACCATCACTACTTCATAGGACAACTTTTAGTTCTAATTCGTTCCCACTATTCAGGCTCATTTTTTTTTTAATATAGATAATTTCTTAACCTATTTACCATCACAGTGAGATGTCCAGCACATCAAATTCCATAATAACCTCCTAACCTGAACTTTTTGATGCGTACACCTATGTTTTCTTTTGCATTTCTATTTTTTAAATTACTTTTTTAAAAATTTTAGTTTAGTTTCATCTAGTTTATTTTTTTTTATTTTTATTTTCTAACATTCATACAGAGTAAAACTTCAAAGTAATCCCCTTTCCCCCAATCAATACTACCTCTATAGGAAAACCAACTTTTAATCCCCCTTTATCTTAGGAAAGTTGAGTCCTTTAACAAAGATATCAAGATACATCAAGGAAGAAACAAAACAACCATCCTCGCCGACACTGAGAAATTATAACCACTCTCCCAACTTTTTCTTCCACCACTGTTTCTATGTTTTTGTATTTGTCCTGATAGTATATAAATCTTATAATTTCGGTTCTTTTTCATGAGGTTCTTCGTTTATTTGCATATATTTTTTCCCCGTGTCATATACTTTTATCAGTCTTTTTGTTTGTCTGTTTTTGTTTGTATACTTCATAAATCTTACCTTGGGGCCCATTTGGGCTGAACCTTCTTTTATCTTACCTTTCTTTCCTGTCTCTCTCCCTCTCTTTTTTTTTTCTTTTTTCTCTCGTTTGGGTGGGGATTCCTGATTGCTCAGAAATGTTCCAAGGTGCACCTAGACTGCACAACAGTCAATACATCCAGTTACATCAATTCAGTCATCTCTCACCAAAATGACTAGGAGGAGGAATGCCCAACAGAAAAAAAAAAAATACAGAGGATGGCCCTTCTGCAACAGAGCTAATGGCTATCCACATAGACAATATATGAGAAAGAGAATTCAAGCTAACAATTATCCAGGCAATACCTAGGTTGGAGAAATCCATGGATGACCAAATGGAAATGATTAGGGCTGAACTGAAAGTGACAAGAGATGCTGTTCACAATGTTAGGGCAGAATTGAAAGCAACCAGGGATAAGGTTCACAATGCTGTCAATGAGTTGCCTTCCAATCTAAATCCTCTCAAAGCTAGGGTAACTGAGACAGAAGATAGAATTAGTGATCTGGAGGACAAACAGATAGAGAGACAGGATCAGGAGGAAGCCTGGAACAAACAGCTTAGAAGCCACAAAAACAGAATCAGGGAAATAAATGATGCCATGAAACATTCCAATGTCAGAATTATTGGAATCTCTGAAGGGAAGAGAAAGAAAGAAGTCTAGAAGATAAAGTGGTACAAGGTCTTCATGAAAATTTTCCCAATTTCGTGAATGGAACCAATTTTCATGTACTAGAGGCTGAACGGTCTCCACACAAGATTATAGATTCCAAAAAAACATCAAGTCACCTGATAGTCAAATTGAGGAACCATAATTGTAGATATAATCCCTTGAAAGTAGCTAGGACAAAAAGGCTCCTTACTTACAGAGGAAAGCCCATTAGAATAACGTCAGACCTGTCCACAGAGACCTGGCAAGCCAGAAAGGGCAGGCAAGATATATTCAGGGCACTAAATGAGAAGAACATGCAGCCAATAATAATTTATCCAGCAAGACTGACATTCAAAATGGACGGAGAGATAAAGAGGTTCCAAGACTGGCAGGGCTTAAAAGCTTATGTGACTACCAAGCTGACACTGCCAGAAATATTAAGGGGGGTTCCATCAAATAAGAAAAGTCTTAAGAATAGCATTGAACAGAAACATAGAGACAATCTACAGAAATAAATACTTCAAAGGTAACACGATGTCAATAAAAGCGTATCTATCGGTAATCACTCTCAATGTGAATGGCCTAAATGTGCCCATAAAACGACACAAGGTTGTAGATTGGATAAAACGACAGGACCCATGAAGGTATGGAGAAGCATATTTCATGCAAATGGGCCTCAAAGAAGGTCAGGGAAGCAATTCTCATATCAGATAAATTAGATTTTAAACTAAAGACTGTAGTCAGAGATACAGAAAGACACTATATTATTTCTAAAGGGGCTACCCACCAAGATGATCTAACAAATGTAAATATCTATGCCCCCAGTATGGGAGCAGCCAATTACATAAGAAAACTGTTAATCAATATAAAGAGTCATATTGATATGAATACATTAATAGTAGGAGATCTTAACACACATCTCTCAGAAATAGACAGATCACCGAAGCAGAAAATCAATAAAGAAACAAGAGCATTGAATGACACATTGGACCAGATGGACCTCATAGATATATACAGAACATTCCACCCTAAAACAACAGAATACTCATTCTTCTCAAGTTCACATGGAACCTTCTCAAGAATAGACCACATACTGGGTCACAAATCAGGACTCAAACGATACCAAAAGAATGAGATGATTCTCTGCATATTCTCAGATCACAATGCTTTGAAACTGGAGCTCAATCACAAGGAAAAGTTCCGAAGGAACTCAAACACCTGGAAGCTAAAGACCACCTTGCTTAAGAGTGCTTGGATCAACCAGCTGATCAAAGAAGAACTGAAACAATTCATGGAAACCAATGAGAATGAAGACACTTCGGTCCAAAGCCCATGGGATAGAGCAAAGGCGGTACTAATGGGGAAATTCATTCAAGCCTCCCTCAAAAAAATTGAAAAATCCAGAACACAGCAGCTGTCTCTATACCTTAAAGAACTAGAGAATCAACAACAAATCAAACCAGCTCCACACATAAGAACAGAAATAATCAAGCTTAGAGCTGAGATCAATGAGGTAGAAACCAGAGATATAGTAGAATGTATAAATGAAACTACAAGTTGTCTTTTTTAAGAATCAATAAGATTGATAAACCATTGGCCACACTAATCCAAAAGAAAAGAGAGAAAGTCGAAATTCATAAGATTATGAATAAAAAAGGAGAGAACAACTAACACCAAGGAATTAGAAACAATCATCAGAAGTTATTATCAACAGTTCTCTGACACTAAGCTAAGCATCCTAAATGAAATGGATACATTCCTGGAAAACTATAAAATCCCAAAATTGAACCAGAAAGAAATTGACAACCTGAATAGACTGATATCTAGTAACAAGATTGAAGCAGTGATCAAAAACCTTCCAAAAAACAAGAGCCTGGACCTGATGGATTCCCTGGGGAATTCTACCAAACTTCCAAAGAAGAAATAACACCTATTCTTCTGAAGTTATTTCAAAAAATTGAAGCAGAAGGAAAACTTCCAGACACTTTCTATGAAGCCAGCATTACCCTGATCCCCAAACCAGGCAATGTCCCTACCAAAAAGGAAAATTTCAGACCAATATCACTGATGAATATGGATGCTAAGATTCTCAACAAGATCCTAGCAAACAGGATCCATCAGCCCGTTAAAAAGATTATCCTCCATGACCACGTGGGATTTATCCCTGGGCTACAAGGATGGTTCAACGTTCACAAATTAATCAATGTGATAGAACAAATCAATAAGAGAAGAGAGAAGAACCACATGGTCCTCTCAATTGATGCAGAAAAAACATTTGACAAAATCCAGCATCTGTTCCTGATTAAAACACTTCAAAGTATAGGGATAGAGGGAACATTCCTGAACTTCATCAAATCTATCTATGAAAGACCCACAGCAAATATCATCCTCAATGGGAAAAAGCTCGTAACATACCCTTTGTGATCAGGAACATGACAAGGATGCCCACTCTCACCACTCTTGTTCAACATAGTATTAAAAGTCCTAGCAACAACAATCAGACAACAAAGAGAAAGAAAACGTATCCAAATTGGCAATGAAGAAGTCAAACTCTCTCTCTTGGCAGATGACATGATTCTTTATATGGAAAACCCAAAACACTCCCCCCAAAATACTAGAACTCATACAGCAATTCAGCAACGTGGCAGGATACAAAATCAACGTACAGAAATCAGTGGCTTTCTTATATACTAACAGTGAAAATACAGAAAGGGAAATTAGAGAATCGATTCCATTTACTATAGCACCAAGAACCATAAGATACCTGGGAATAAACCTAACAAAGAGGTAAAGGAACTGTACTCGAGGAACTACAGAACACTCATGAAAGAAATTGAAGAAGATACAAAAAAATGGAAGACCATTCCATGCTCTAGGATCGGAAGAATAAACATTGTTAAAATGTCTATAGTGCCTAGAGCAATCTATACCTTTAATGCCATACTGATCAAAATTCCACTGGTATTTTTCAAAGAGCTGGAGCAAATAATCCAAAAATTTGTATGAAATCAGGTGAGACCCCGAATCGCTACGGAAATGTTGAAAATCAAAAATAAATATGGGGGCATCCCATTACCTGATTTCAAGCTTTACTACAAATCTGTGATCACCAAGACAGTATGGTACTGGCATAAAAAACAGACACATAGATCAGTGGAACAGAGTAGAGAGCCCAGATATGGACCCTCAACTCTATGGTCAATTAATCTTTGACAAAACAGGAAAAAATATACAGTGCAAAAAAGACAGTCTCTTCAATAAATGGTGCTGGGAAAACTGGTCATCTATATGCAGCAGAATGAAACTCGACTATTCTCTTACACTATACACAAAGATAAGCTCAAAATGGATAAAAGACCTCAACGTGAGACACAATCCATCAGAATCCTAGAGGAGAACATAGGCAGTAACCTCTTTGATATCAGCCACAGCAACTTCTTTCAAGATATGTCTCCAAAGGCAAAGGAAACAAAAGCAAAGATGAACTTTTGGGATTTCATCAAGATCAAAAGTTTCTGTGCAGCAAAGGAAACAACCAGCAAAACAAAGAGTCAACCCATGGAATGGGAGAAGATTTTGCAAATTACAGTACAGATAAAAGGTTGATATCCAGGATCTATAATGAACTCCTCAAACTCAACAAATACAAAACAGACAATCGTATCAAAAAATGGGCAGAAGATATGAACAGACACTTCTCCAATGAAGACATACAATGGCTATCAGACACATGAAAAAATGTTCAACATCACTAGTCATCAGGGAGATTCAAATTAAAACCACATTGAGATACCACCTTACAAAAGTTAGATTGGCCAAAATTAGCAAGACAGGAAACAACGTGTGTTGGAGAGGATGTGGAGAAAGGGGAACCTTCTTCCACTGTTGGTGGGAATGCAAGTTGGTGCAGCCACTTTGGAAAACAGTGTGGAGATTCCTCAAGAAAATAAAATTAGAGCTTCCGTGTGACCCTTCCATTGCACTACTGGGTATTTACCCCAAAGATACAGGTGTCGTGAAAAGAAGGGCCATCTGTACCCCAATGTTTATAGCAGGAATGACCACGGTCGCCAAACTGTGGAAAGAACCAAGATGCCCTTCAATGGACGAATGGATAGGTAAGATGTGGTCCATATACACTATGGAGTATTATACCTCCATCAGAAAGGATGAATATGCAACGTTTGTAGCAACATGGACGGGAATGGAGGATATTATGATCCAAGCATTCTTAGGCAGGGTTGTCTTTAGCTTCCAGGTGTTTGAGTTTTTCCAAAAATTTCCTTGTGATTGAGCTCCAGTTTCAAAGCATTGTGATCTGAGAATATGCAGGGAATAATCTCAGTCTTCTGGTATCAGTTGAGTCTTGATTTGTAACCCAGTTTGTGGTTCATTCTGGAGAAGGTTCCATGTGCACTTGAGAAGAATGAGTATTCTGTTGTTTTAGGGTTGAATGTTATGTATATAACTATGAGGTCCATCTGGTCCAATGTGTCATTCAATGCTCTTGTTTCTTTATATTTTCTGCTTTGATGATCTGTCTAATGAGAGAGGTGTGTTAAGATCTCCTACGATTAGTGTATTCATATCAATATGACTCTTTATCTTGATTAATAGTTTTCTTATGTAATTGGCTGCTTCCATAGTGGGGGCATAGGTATCTACAATTGTTAGATCATCTTGGTGGGTAGTCCCTTTACGAATGATGTAGTATCCTTCTGTATCTCTGACTACAGTCTTTAGTTTGAAGTCTAATTTATCTGATATGAGAATCGCTACCCTAGCCTTTTTTGAGGCTCATTTGCATGAAAGATGCTTCTCCATCCCTTCACTTTCAGTCTGGGTGTATCTTTAGGTTCAAAATGGGTCTCTTGTAGACAACATATGGATGGGTCCTGTCGTTTTATCCAATCTGCAACCCTGTTTCGTTTTATGGGCGCATTTAGGCCATTCACATTGAGAGTGATTGTTGATACATACGTTTTTGTTGACATCGTGTTACCTTTGAAGTCTTTCTTTCTGTAGATTGTCTCTATATTTATGTTCAATGGTATTCTTAGGATTTTTCCTCTTTTATAGAACCCCCCTTAATATTTCCTGCAGTGTCAGCTTGGTGGTCGCATACTCTTTTAAGCCTTGCCAGTCTTAGAAACTCTTTATCTCTCCATCCATTTTGAATGTCAGTCTTGCTGGATTAAGTATTCTTGACTGCATGTTCTTCCCATTGAGTGCCCTGATTATATCTTGCCTGCCCTTTCTGGCTTGCCAGTTCTCTGTGGACAAATCTGTCATTATTCTGATGGGCTTCCCTCTGTATGTAAGGACTTTCTTTTTCCTAGCTGCCTCCAAGAGAGTCTGTCTACAATTATTATTCCTCATTTTTACTATGAGGTGTCTCGAGGACTTTCAATATTCAATATTCAATTGAGTATTCAATATTCTATAATCCTTATATACTAACAGTGCGTGGAACACTGGTTCCATTCACGAGATTAGAAAATTTTCATGGAGAATCTGTTCCACTATATCTTCTAGACTTCTTTCTTTCTCCTCCCCTTCAGGGATTCCAATAATTCTGGCATTGGAATATTTCATGGCATCATTTATTTCCCTAATTCTGTTTTTGTGGCTTCTAAGCTGTTTTTTCCAGGCTTTCTCCTGATCCTTTCTCTTTATCTGTTTGTCCCCCAGATCCCTTATTCTATCTTCTGTCTCAGTTACCCTAGCTTTTACAGAATTCAGAGTAGACTGTAACTGAGAGCATATTGAACATCATCCCTGGTGGCTTTCAATTCTGCCCTAACATTGTGAACATCATCCCTGGTGGCTTTCAATTCTACCCTAATCCATTCATTTTTATCCCCCATGGCTTTCTCCAACCTAGCTATTGCCTGGATAATTGTTAACCTGAATTCCCTTTCTGACATACTGTGTATGTTTATAGCCATTAGCTCTGTTGTAGAAGTCCCATCCTCTGTATTTTTCTTCTGTTGGGCATTCCTCCTCCTAGCCATTTTGGTGAGAGATGGCTGAATGGGTGTGGCTTGATGTATTGACTGTGGTGCAGTCAAGGTACCCCCTGGAACGCTTCTGAGCAATCAGGAGTCCCCACCCAAGTGAGAGAAAAGAGAAAAGAAAAAGGAAAAAAGAGAGAGACAGGAAAAAAAGGAAGATAAAAGAGAAGGTTCAGTCCAAATGGGCCCCAAGGTAAGATTTATGAAGTATACAAACAAAAACAGTCAAACAAAAAGACTGACAAAAGTATATGTAAGAGAAATATATATATATATATATTATATATATATATATATATATATATAATTTATATATAAGCAAAAAAAAAGGAAAGAAAAAAGAAAAGAACCTCGTTAAAAAGAACCCCAAGTATAAGATTTATATACTATCGGGACAAACACAAATACACAGAAACATTGGCAGAAGAAAAAGGTGGGAGAGTGGTTATAAATTCTCAGTGTGGGCAAGGAAGGTTTTTTGATTCTTCCTGGATGTATCTTGATATCTTTGTTAACAGACTCAACTTTCCTAAGATAAAGGGGAATTAAAAATTTGTTTACCTATGGGGTGGCATTGATTGGGGAAAGGGGATTATTTGAAGTTTAACTCTATATGAACATTAAAAAATAAAATAATTAAGAAAACTAAACTAAACTAAACTAAAATTTTAAAAAAAATTAAAAAATAGGATAGCAAAAGAAAAACATGGGTATATATATCAAAAAGTTCAGATTTAGGGGCGCCTGGGTGGCTCAGTGGGTTAAGCCGCTGCCTTTGGCTCAGGTCATGATCTCAGGGTCCTGGGATCGAGTCCCGCGTCGGGCTCTCTGCTCAGCAGGGAGCCTGCCTCCCTCTCTCTCTCTCTGCCTGCCTCTCCATCTGCTTGTGATTTCTCTCTGTCAAATAAATTAAAAAAAAATTCAGATTTAAAGGTTATTATGTAGTTTGATGTACTGGACATCTCACTGTGATAGTAAATAGGTTAAAAATTATCTATATAAAAAATGAACCAAAATAGTGGGAATGAATTAAAAATTAAAGTTGTATCTATGAAGTAGTGCTGGTTGTTCTCTTGTCATCTTTTTTTTTCTTCTTTTTCCTGGTTGGTTTACTGGGGGAGGGATCTGCCACGTGGCTTTTCAAGCAGTGTTTCCTGAGTTAAGTCCTCCAGCCCCCCTTTAAGGTGTGGGATCTCAGGAAACCAGTTTTTCAGGCTTTTGTTCTCTGGAGGTTTTTATGTTTATTCATTTGTTTTCTCTCGCCTTGACAGCCTTTGATGGGTTTTGGAGGTTTAGAGGAAAGCAAACTGCACCCCTACCTCCCTCTCAGAGAGAAGCTTGTTTCTTCCCCTCTGGGTGCTCCAGAGCACATAAGTTCCCCCTCAGCCACTGGCAGAGCAGGTTCTTAGTCACAGTCCCTGGGGACACAGGAACTTCTGCTTGTACCCAAAACCATGACAGCTGCTGTCTGGGCAGCTCCAGACCGCCAGAGAAGTCCCAAGCAGTGATTGCATGCTGAGATTTTCCCGCTGGCCCCAGGCTGGGAGTGCGTGGTCTTTCCAGGTCCGAGAGTGCCGAGCTGACGCCTTCAAGCACCTGTCTCAGGGAAGGGTGTGGAGTGGGTGCGTCTCAGGCTCTGATAGCACGGCACAGCGCTGGCATGGAGAGTGCAAAAAGGCTATGCTTCTGTGGGCTGGTGAGGTTCCCAGCCCCTCATGGGAGCTGGACCCCATGCATTCTCAGGCACGCTGGCGGCTCAGGGACCAATACCTGGTTTCTCCACCACGCTTTCTCTGGCTCACCGATAGGGGGGCATGTCCTTGGTCTGGGGACTTAAGCCCCTGTCTCTAACTTCCCTGATTCCCACAATTCCCCCCTGCGATCCTTTGCTCTTTTTGAGTGCTTTCAACCTGTCTCCAAGTTAATGCTGGTCCCCAGATGCAGGGCATTCTCGTATTGGGGTATTACTTTCCAATGGGTCACTTCTGGTGGCTCCCTCCCCCTTTTGTTTATCTTCCAATATCAGTCCGATGTTCCCACTCCACTTTACCTGCCCACTGGTGTCTTCTGCCCCCGTAGAGATCCAGACATGTATAATTCTGATCTCAGGCTGATTTCATGGGTGATTGGAGTTCTTTGGTAGGAAATCAGCTCACTTTAGGGTACAGGTTGAAAGGGCGCCTCCTCCTACTTCCCCGCCATCTTGTCCCAGAAATCAGAATCTTAATTAGAGCCTCCACAATAACTAGTTATATTTTGACACATTCTAGAACAAATGCCTATATTGAAATATGTGTGGTACTTTAACCATTTATATTTATATAAGTAACTGAAATGGTAAGTACACTAACTTATAAAACAAATTAATGTTTTTTGGTTTTGGGGTTTTTTTTATTTAATTTTATTTTTTCAGTGTTTCACACCCAGTGCTCCATACACTATGTGCCCTCCTTAATATCCCCACCAGGCTCACCCAACCCCCCACCACCTCCCCTCCAAAACTCTCAATTTGTTTCTCAGAGTTCACAGTCTCTCATGGTTTGTCTCCCCCTCCGATTTCCCAAACTCACTTCTCTCCATCTCTCAATGTCTTCCGTGTTATTCCTTACGCTCTGCAAGTAAGTAAAACCATATGATAATTGACTCTCTCTGCTTGATTTACTTAACTCAGCACAATCTCCTCCAGTACCATCATGTTGATACAAAAGTTGGGTATTCATCCTCTCTGATGGAGGAGTAAAATTCCATTATATATAGGGACCATGTCTTCATTATCCATGTGTCTGTTGAAGGGCATCTTGGCTCTTTCCACAGTGTGGCGATTGTGGTCATTGCTGCTATGTACAGATGGCCCTTCTTTTTTACTAAATCTGTATCTCTGGGGTAAATACCCAGTAGTGCAGTTGCAGGGTCATCAGGTAGCTCTATTTTTAATTTCTGAAGGAATCTCCACACTGTTTTCCAAAGTGGCCACACCAACTTGCATTCCCACCAACATTGTAAGAGGGGTCCCCTTTCTCCACATCCTCTCCAAAACTTGTTCTTTCCTATCCTGTTAATTTTGGCCATTCTAACTGGTGTAAGGTGGCATCTAAATAATCTGTTTGATTTGAATCTCCTGGATGGCTAATGAGGATGAATATTTTTTCAGGTGGCTATTAGCCATTTGTATGTCTTCTTTGGAGAAGTGTCTGTTTGTATCTTCTGCCCATTTTTAGATGTGATTATCTGTTTCTTGAATGTTGAATTTGAACAATTCTTTATAGATCTTGGATATTAGCCCTTTGCCTGAAGTGCCATTTGCGAATATCTTCTCCCATTCCGTGGGTTGCCTCTTTGTTTTGTTGACTGTTTCCTTTGCTCTGCAGAAACTTTTGATCTTGATGATGTCCTAAAAGTTAATCTTCTCTTTTGAGACATGTCTTGAAAGAAGTTGCTGAGGCTGATATCGAAGTGGTTACTGCCCATATTCTCCTCTAGGATTTTGATAGCTTCCTGCCCCACATTTAGGTCTTTTAATCATTTCGAGTTTATCTTGGTGTATGATGTAAGAGAATTGTTGAGTTTCATTCTTCTACACATAGCTGTCCAATTTCCTCAGCACTATGCATTGAAGAGACTTTGTTCCACTGACTACTTTTTCCTGCTTTGTCAAAGATTATTTGACCATAGAGTTACGGGTCCGTATCTGGACTCTGTACTCTGCTCCACTTATCTGTGTGTCTGTTTTTGTGCCAGTACCATGCTGTCTTGGTAATTACAGCTTTGTAGTAAAGCTGAAAATCGAGCAATAAGATGCTCCCAGTTTTGTTTTTCTTTTTCAACATTTCCTAAGCAATACTGGGTCATTTCTAGTTCCATACATATTTTAGGATTGTTTGTTCCACCACTTTGATAAATGCTGGTGGAATTTTGATTGGGATGACACTGAAAGTATAGATTTCTCTGGGCATCAGAGACATTTTTACAATGTTTATTCTTCCGATCCATGAGCATGGCATGCTTTTCCATCTTTTCGTGTCTTCAGTTTCTTTCATGAGTGTTCTGTAGTTCCTTCAGTACAGATCCTTTACCTCTTTGGTTAGGTTTATTCCAAGGTGTCTTGTGATTCTTGGTGTGATAGTAAATGGAATCAATTCTCTAATTTCCTTTTCTATATTTTCATTGTTAGTATATAAGAAATCAACTAATTTCTGTACATTGATTTTGTATCCTGCCACATTACTGAATTGCTATATGAGTTCTAGTAGTTTGGCAGTGGAGTCGTTTGGGTTTTCCATATAAAATATCATGTCGCCTGTAAAAAAGAGACAGTTTGACGTCTTTACTTATATGAATACCTTTTATTTATTTTGGTTGTCTGATTGCTGTTGCTAGGACTTCTAGTTCTATATTGAACAACGGTGGTGAGAATGGACATAATTTTCATGTTCCTGGTCTCAAAAGGATGTCTGTCAGCTTTTCAACATTGAGAATGATTTTCACTGTGGGTTTTTCATAGATAGATTTTATGAAGTTGAGGAATGTTCCCTCTATCCCCATCCTTTGAAGACTTTTAATCAGGAACAGATGCTGTGTTTTGTGAAATGCTTTTTCTACATCAAAGAAATCGAGAGCACCATGTTGCTCTTCTCTCTTTTCTTATTGATTTTTTCTATTGATTAATCAATCTATTGATTGATTTGCGAATGTTGAACCACCCCTTGCATCCCATGGATAAATCCCACCTGGTCATGGTGGATAATCTTTTTAATGTACTGTTGGATCCTATTAGCTAGAATCTTGTTGAGAATCTTGGCATCCACATTTATCAGGGATATTGGGCTGAAAGTCTCCTTTTTGATGGCGTCTTTGCCTGGTTTAGGGATCAGGGTAATGCTGGATTCATAGAAAGAGTCTGTAAGTTTTTTTCTGTTTCTATTTTTTGAAACAGCTTCAAAAGAAGAGGTATTATGTCATCTTTGAATGTTTGGTAAAATTCTCCGGGGAATCCTTCAGTTCTTGGGCTCTTGTTTTTGGGAGCTTTTTGATCACTGCTTCAATCTCAATAATAGAAGATATTGGTCTATTCAAGTTGTCAATTTCTTCCTGTTTCAGTCCTGGAATTTATAGGTTTCCAGGAATGCATCTATTTTGTCTAGGTGCCTAACTTATTGACATAAAACTGTTGATAATAATTTCTGATGATTGTTTCTATTTCCTTGGTTTTAGTCGTGATCTCTCCCTTTTCATTAATAATTTTATTAATTTGGGTCCTCTCTCTTTTTTTGGATTAGTTTAGCCAGTGGTTTATTGATCTTATCAATTCCTTCAAAGAACCAGCTTCTAGTTCTGTTGATGTATTCTACTGTATCTCTAATTTCTAGCTCCTTGGTCTCTGCTCTAATATTGATTATTTCCCTTCTTGTGTGGGGGGTTGGCTTAATTTTTCGTTGATTTTCTGGTTCTTTAAGGTGTAAATAGAGCTTCTGTATTCTGGATTTTTCGGGTTTTTTGAGTGAGGCTTCGATGGCTATTTATTTCCCCCTTAGGACTGCCTTTGCCGTATCCCATAGTTTTTGAACCAATGTGTCTTCATTCTCATTGGTTTCCATGAATTGTTTAAGTTCTTCTTTGATTTCCTGGTTGACCCAAACGTTTTTGAGCAGGATGAACTTTAGCTTCCAGGTGTTTGAATTCCTTCCAAACTTTTTGTTGTGGTTGAATTCCAGTTTCAAAGCATTGTGGTCTGAGAATATACAGGGCATAATTTCAATCTTTTGGTATTGGTTGAGCCCTAATTTGTGGCCCAGTATGTGATCTATTCTGGAGAAAGTTCCATATGCACTCACAAAGAATGAGTATTCTGCTATTTTAGGGTGGAATGTTCTGTATATATCTATGAGGTCCTTCTGGTCCAATGTGTCATTCAAAGCTCTTGTTTATTGATTTTCTGCTTGGATGATCTGTCTATTACTGAGAGTAGTATGTTAAGAACCCCAACAATTAATGTATTTATATTAATATGACTCTTTGTTTTGATTAGTATTTGGCTTCTCTAGCTGTCTGCTCCTATATTGGGAGCATAAATATTTACAATTGTTAGATCTTGGTGGATTGACCCTTTAAGAATGATGCAGTGTCCTTCTGTATCTCTGACATTATTTAGCTTAAAATCTAATTTATCTGATATAGGACTTGCTACCCCAACTTACTTTTGAGGCCCACTGGCATGAAAGATTGTTCTCTGTTACTTCACTTTCATTCTGGATGCATCTTGTGGTTCCAAATGTGTCTCTTGAAGACAGAATATGGATGGGTTCTGTAGTTTTATCCTGTCTACAACCCTGTGCCATTTATGGGAGCATAAATTTAGAGAAAAGAAAAAAATGTAAAGAAAAATCTTACTTTTTAAAAAGATTTTATTTATTTATTTGACAGATCACAAGTAGGCAGAGAGAGAGAGAGGGAAGCAGGCTCCCCGATGAGCAGAAATCCCAATGCAGGACTTGATCCCAGGACCCTGAGATCATGACCTGAGCTGAGGACAGTGGCTTAAACCACTGAGCCACCCAGGTGCCCAAGAAAAATCTTACTTTTAAACTTAGTGTGGGATCGAGATTTTTAGAAGTTGTATCAATCTAGAACATTATTCCTCTTGCTAAGACTAACAAGGAGCTGGGCTTAGTTCAGCTAATCACTCCTCTCTTCCAATGCTACTTAACTGGTACCAAGCAATAAATGGTTATTATTTTTTCACTGAATAAAGTAGGTTCCTTGGTTGGCTTAACATATAGACTGTCGGAGATAGTAAAAACTTCACCATTACAATGGGTTAATAGGAAATGAAGGTTTTCCTATTTCTGATAGGTGCTCATGCAGAATCTTCTTGCCCCCTAATGTAAATTTCACAAATAATCTCCTCAATTACTCTTTCTTCTAGGGTCTGTTCAGGGCACTCATGTGCCTGTTTGAAAGTGTAGCTATTCTTTTTTTTCTTTTTTTTTTAATTTATTTTTTATTTTCAGCATAACAGTGTTCATTATTTTTTCATCACACCCAGTGCTCCATGCAATCCGTGCCCTCTATAATACCCACCACCTGGTACCCTGACCTCCCACCCCCCGCCCCTTCAAAACCCTCAGATTGTTTTTCAGAGTCTATAGTCTCTCATGGTTCACCCCCCCTTCCAATTTGAAGGTGCTATTAAATGTTTTCATTGACTGTGGTTATGTAAAATCATTTTGAAAAGGCAGCTCAGTGGAACTCAGGTTGGTCCTGCTTTATTTAATCTTGGTTGCTTCCTGAAATACAGTTTTATTAAAAGCAGTTTTGCAAGCTATGACCTTTTTAAGGGCTATTTCACTTGTACTAAAATAGAAAATAATGAGAAGGATCAAGTCAATCAGCTTGGATTCCAATATTTTGTCCATCAGTGAGGGCCACAGTAAACAAGTCCTTTCTATACTTTCAGACAGGTAATAATCAGATTTTAGTGCTCTTTTTATAAATAAGAGTGGACATTCAATGATCATCAAATATTTGAGAAAAGCCTCTTGGGTTTTTAGGCCACTGCAATCCCTTCTACTACAAGTCTAGTTATTAACAATACTTTGAGGACAGTGCAAAGCTGCTTGAGGGCCATGTCCCCAAGTGGCCTTGAGTTTTGCCAGGGACTGAGGCAGCAATGAGGAGGAGAGTGCATCAGCTCAGCACTCATGGCCTGGCCTAGCAGCAGTCCCACTCCTCCCCATTGTCTGCCACCAGGCTGTCTCTCTGTGGGGAAGTGTTAAGGTCCAACAGACCCCCATGCCTAAGTCTCCCCTCCCCATCCGTGGGCTTCTGCACTGCCTAAGACCCCTAACAGTCCCTGTCTCCTGGTCCTTGGCGCTCTGTCTGTCCCATCAAAGTGGTGGGTATGGGAAGACAAGGCTCAAGTATGTTTTCTAATCACAATGAATGAAACTAGAAATCAATAGCAAAATTGATAAAACTTTAGCTAGTTTTACTAAGAAAAAAGATAGATAACTCAAATTACTAAAATCAGAAATGAATGTGTGAACAATATTAATAATTTTACAAAAATAAAATGTTTAAAAAAGAATACTATGAACAATTCCACACCAACAAATTAGTTAACCTAGATGAAATGGATAAATTCCTAAAAATACACAAACTATCAAAACTGACTCAGGAGCATATAGAAATTCTGAATAAACCTGTAATATATAAAAGGATTGAATCTATAATTGTAAACCTCTAATATAGAAAATACTATGACCTGATAACTTCACTAGTGAATCCTATGAAATCTTAGAAAGACATTAACACTATTTTTTTCTCTCAAACTCGTCTGAAAAAATGAAGAGAGAAGACTTTCTAACTCAGTCTGAAATACAAGGATGATTCAACATAAAAAAATAATCACTTTAGTAAATTACATTAAGAAATTAAGGAAAAGACCATAATTATCTCAACTGTTGCAGAAGAAAAAATGTACAGCCATGGGAATAGTCATATACTATTATGGGAATATAAAATAATGGGAATAAAATAAAATAAAAACAAAATAAAATTAATGGGAGTATAAATAATTGCATGTACATTGTTTAGACAGTAATTTGGTGATAGCTAGTAAATTGGGTGAAATGCCCTTTAATCCAACAATATCAGTACTAGGTATAGAACTAGAGAAACTTTCACACATTTATACAATATATCTACAGTATTTTTTAAATTTTTCTTGTAGTTCTATTATAATAGTTAAAATTATCAAAAGAAACTAAAAGTGGATCAAACAAAAAATGGAAATATTCAAACAGTGGAATAGTACACAGCAATTTAAAAAGAGCTACTCATATCAATATAAATTTAAACTCAAAAACATAAATGTGAACAAAAAAATAGTTTGCGGAAAGGGGGACAAGATGGCGGGGTAGTAGGAAGAGGCGCCTTTTCAGCTGGTACCCCAAAGTGAGCTGATTACCTACCAAAGAACCCCAATCACCCATGAAATCAGCCTGAGATCAGAATTATACACGCCTGGATCTCTACAGGGGCAGAAGACGTCAGTGAGCAGGTAAAGCGGAATGGAAACTGCGGACTGATATCGGAAGATAAACAAAAGGGGGAGGGAGCCACCAGAGGCGACCGGTTGGAAAGTAATACCCCAATACGAGCGAGAGTGCCCTGCGTGTGGGGACCAGCATTATCTTGGAGACTGGTTGAAAGCACTCCAAAAGAGCAAAGGATTGCGGGGGGGGGAAATTGTGGGAATCAGGGCGGCTAGGGACAGGGGCTTAAGTCCCCGGTCCCAGACAGCCTCCCCGGCACGGAGACAGAGAGAGTGCAGCGGAGAAACCGCTCTTGGTCCCTAAGCCGCCAGCGCGCCCGAGAATGGGTGGGTTCTGGCTCCTGTGAGGGGATGGGAGCCACGCCGGTCTGCAGAACATGCGCTAGCCCTACCACAAAGCTCGAGATACGCGCGCATGTCCCTCATGCTCCCCTGAGTTACAAAGGCCCGGCCGGCGCTCTTCGACCCGTGCCATTGTTTCAAAACCTAAGCCGCGTGCCGGAAACTCTTCCCCGGACAGAGGCGCGCAAAAGCCCAGCCTGGGGCTTATGGACCAGCGCCCCATTCTCAGTGCCCCAGACGCGTGCCCGACCCATAGCCACCTCTGAAAAGAGGTGCGCGCAAGCCGGACACTCCCAACCCCGGGCCAGCGGCAAAATCTCAGTGTGCGATCGCTGCTTGGAACCTCTCTGGCGGTTGGGAGCTCCCAGACAGCCGCCACTGCCTCAGCTTTGGGTACGAGCAAAAGATCCTGTGCCCCCAGAGTCTGCAACGTGGAACCTGCTCTGCCAGCGGCCAAGAGGGAATTTATTCAGCTTCTGCACCCAGACTGAGGCTTCTCTCTGAGAGGGAGATCAGGGTGCGGTTTGATTTCTTCTAATACTACAAAAACCATCAAAGGCGGTCAAGGTGAGAGGAAAAAAAGTGAACAAGCATAAAAACCGCTTCTTATGCCTGAAAGCCTGAAAAAAAAACAGTTTACCCATGGCCCACCCACTTCAGGGGGGCGGGAGGACTCAACTCAGGAAACATCATTGACTGACAACCCATGTGGCAGGCCCCTCCACCAGAAAAAAAACCAAGAAAGAAAAAAAAAAGGACTACAAGAGAACAACCACTACTTCATAGGAAAACTTGTATTGTTCACTCATTTCCACTATTCCGGTTCATATTTTTTTTTTACACATAGGTAGTTTTTTTAACCTATTTACCATCATAGCGAGCTGTACAGTACATCAAATTCCATAATACCTTTCTAACCTGAACTTTTTGATACATACACCTATGTTTTTCTTTTGCATTTTTATTTTTTGAATTCCTTTTTTAAAATTTTAGTTTAGTTTAGTCTAGTTTATTTTTTTATCTTTATTTTCTAATATTCATATAGAGTTAAACTTCAAAATAATCTCCTTTCCACAATCAATACTACCACTATAGGTAAACCAATTTTTAATCCCCTTTATCTTAGGAAAGTTGAGTCCTTTAACAAAGATATCAAGATACATCCAGGAAGAATCAAAACAACCTTCCTCGCACACACTGAGAATTTATAAGAACTCTCCCATCTTCTTCCACCAGTGTTTCTGTGTTTTTTGTGTTTGTCCTGATAGCATATACAATTTACACTTGTGGTTCTTTTTGACGAGGTTCTTTCTTTACTTGCATATATATATATTTTTCTCTTGTGATATACTTGTATCAGTCTTTTTATCTCTTTTTGTTTGTCTACTTCATAAATCTTACCTTGGGGCCCATCTGTGCTGAATCTTCTTTTTCATCTTCCCTTTCTTTCCTGTCTCTCTCTCTCTATCTCACTTTTTTCTCTTTCTTCTTCTTCTTTTCCTTTTTTTTCTTTTTCTTTTTCTTTTCTTTTGTCTCTCGTTTGGGTGGGGAATCCTGATTGCTCAGAAGTGTTCCAGGGTGCACCTTGACTGCACAAGAGTTCATACATCCAGCTACATCTGTTCAGTCATCTCCCACCAAAATGACTAGGAGGAGGAATACCCAACAGAAGAAAAATACAGAGGATGGACCTTCTGCAACAGAGCTAACAGCTATCAACATAGACAATATGTCGGAAAGAGAATTCAGGCTAACAATTATCCAGGCAATAGCTAGGTTGGAGAAAGCCATGGATGACCAAACAGAATTGATTAGGGCCGAACTGAAAGCGACCAGACAGGATGTTCACAGTGTTAGGGCGGAGCTTAAAGCTACCAGGGAGGAGGTTCACAATGCTCTCAATGAGTTCCAATCTAATCTAAACTCTCTCAAAGCTAGGGTAACTGAGACAAGAGATAGAATTAGTGATCTGGAAGACAAACAGATAGAGAGAAAGGATCAAGAGGAAGCCTGGAACAAACAGCTTAAAAACCACGAAAACAGAATCAGGGAAATAAATGATGCCATGAAGCGTTCCAATGTCAGAATTATTGGAATCCCTGAAGGGGAGGAGAAAGAAAGAAGTCTAGAAGATATTGTGGAACAAGTCCTTCATGAAAATTTTCCCAATATCGTGAATGGAACCAGCATTCATGTACTAGAGGCTGAACGGTCTCCACCCAAGATTATACATTCCAAAAAAACATCACGACACCTGATAGTCAAATTGAGGAATTATAATTGTAGGTATAATCTCTTGAAAGCCGCCAGGGCAAAGAGGCTCCTTACTTACAGAGGGAAGCCCATCAGAATAACGTCAGACCTGTCCACAGAGACCTGGCAAGCCAGAAGAGGCTGGCAAGATATATTCAGGGCACTAAATGAGAAGAACATGCAGCCAAGAAAACTTTATCCAGCAAGAATGACATTCAAAATGGATGGAGAGATAAAGAGTTTCCAAGACCGGCAAGGCTTAAAATACTATGCAACCACCAAGCTGATACTGCAGGAAATATTAAGGGGGGTTCTATAAAAGAGGAAAAATCCCAAGAATAGCATTGAACAGAAATATAGAGACAGTCTACAGAAAGAAAGACTTCAAAGGTAACTCGATGTCAATAAAAACGTATCTATCAATAATCACTCTCAATGTGAATGTCCTAAATGCACCCATAAAACGGCACAGGGTTGCAGATTGGATAAAACGACAGGACCCATCCATATGTTGTCTAAAAGAGACCCATTTTGAACCTAATGATACACGCAGACTGAAAGTGAAGGGATGGAGAAGCATCTTTCATGCCAATGGGCCTCAAAAGAAGGCTGGGGTAGCGATTCTCATATGAGATAAATTAGACTTCAAACTAATGACTGTAGTCAGAGATACAGAAGGACACTACATAATCCTTAAAGGGACTATCCACCAAGATGATCTAACAATTGTAAATATCTATGCTCCCAATATGGGAGCAGCCAATTACTTAAGAAAACTGTTAATCAAGATAAAGAGTCATATTGATATGAATACACTAATCGTAGGAGATCTTAACATGCCTCTTTCAGAATTAGATCATCAAATCCAAAATCAATAAAGAAACAAGAGCATTGAATGACACATTGGACCAGATGGACTTCATAGATATATACAGAACATTCCACCCTAAAACAGCAGAATACTCATTCTTCTCAAGTGCACACGGAACCTTCTCCAGAATAGACCACATACTGGGTCACAAATCAGGACTCAACCGATACCAAAAGACTGAGATGATTCCCTGCATATTCTCAGATCACAATGCTTTGAAACTGGAGCTCAATCACAAGGAAAAGTTCAGAAGGAACTCAAACACCTGGAAGCTAAAGACCACCTTGCTTAAGAATGCTTGGATCAACCAGGAGATCAAAGAAGAACTGAAACAATTCATGGAAACCAATGAGAATGAAGACACTTCGGTCCCAAACCTATGGGATACAGCAAAGGCGGTCCTAACGGGAAAATACATAGCCATCCAAGCCTCCCTCAAAAAAATTGAAAAATCTAGAACACATCAGCTGTCTCTACACCTTAAAGAACTGGAGAATCAACAACAAATCAAACCAACTCCACACATAAGAAGGGAAATCATCAAGATTAGAGCTGAGATCAATGAGGTAGAAACCAGAGATACAGTAGAACGTATCAATGAAACTAGAAGCTGCTTTTTTGATTTATGAAGCCAGCATTACCCTGATGCCCATACCAGGCAAGGACCCTACCAAAAAGGAGAATTTTAGACCAATATCACTGATGAATATGGATGCTAAGATTCTCAGCATGATTCTAGCTAACAGGATCCAACAGCACATTAAAAAGATTATCCACCATGATCAGGTGGGATTCATCCCTGGGCTACAAGGATGGTTCAACATTCGCAAATCAATCAATGTGATACAACAAATTAATATGAGAAGAGAGAAGAACCACATGGTCCTCTCAATTGATGCTGAAAAAGCATTTGACAAAATCCAGCATCCGTTCCTGATTAAAACGCTTCAAAGTATAGGGATAGAGGGAACATTCCTGAACCTCATCAAATCTATCTATGAAAGACCCACAGCAAATATCATCCTCAATGGGAAAAAGCTTGCAGCCTTCCCATTGAGATCAGGAACAAGACAAGGATGCCCACTTTCACCACTCTTGTTCAACATAGTATTAGAAGTCCTAGCAACAGCAATCAGACAACAGAGAGAAATAAAAGGTATCCAAATTTGTAATGAAGAAGTCACACTCACTATCTTCGCAGATGACATGATTCTTTATATGGAAAACCCAAAACTCTCCACCCCCAAACTACTAGAACTCATACAGCAATTCAGCAACGTGGCAGGATACAAAATCAACGTACAGAAATCAGTGGCTTTCTTATATACACTAACAATGAAAATACAGAAAGGGAAATTAGAGAATCGATTCCATTTACTATAGCATCAAGAATCATAAGATACCTGGGAATAAACCTAACCAAAGAGGTAAAGGATCTGTACTCAAGGAACTACAGAACACTCATGAAAGAAATTGAAGAAGACACAAATAGATGGAAGACCATTCCATGCTCTAGGATCGGAAGAATAAACATTGTTAAAATGTCTATACTGCCTAGAGCAATCTATACTTTTAATGCCATTCCGATCAAAATTCCACCGGCATTCTTCAAAGAGCTGGAGCAAATAATCCTAAAATTTGTATGGAATCAGAAGAGACCCCGAATCGCTAAGGAAATGTTGAAAAACAAAAATAAAGCTGGCGGCATCACGTTACCTGATTTCAAGCTTTATTACAAAGCTGTGATCACCAAGACAGCATGGTACTGGCATAAAAACAGACGCATAGACCAGTGGAACAGAGTAGAGAGCCTACATATTGACCCTCTACTCTATGGTCAATTAATCTTCGACAAAACAGGAAAAAATATACAGTGGAAAAAAGACAGTCTCTTCAATAAATGGTGCTGGGAAAACCGGACAGCTATATGTAGAAGAATGAAACTCGACCATTCTCTTACACCATACACAAAGATAAACTCAAAATGGATAAAAGACCTCAACGTGAAACAGGAATCCATCAGAATCCTAGAGGAGAACATAGGCAGTAATCTCTTCGATATCAGCCACAGCAACTTCTTTCAAGATACGTCTCCAAAGGCAAAGGAAACAAAAGCGAAAATAAACTTTTGGGACTTCATCAAAATCAAAAGCTTCTGCACAGCAAAGGAAACAGTCAAAAAAACAAAGAGGCAACCCACGGAATGGGAGAAGATATTTGCAAATGACAGTACACACAAAAGGTTGATATTCAGGATCTATAATGAACTCCTCAAACTCAACACTCACGAAACAGGGAAACATATCAAAAAATGGGCAGAAGATATGAACAGACACTTCTCCAATTAAGACATACAAATGGCTATCAGACACATGAAAAAATGTTCATCATCATTAGCCCTCAGGGAGATTCAAATTAAAACCACATTGAGATATCACCTTACACCAGTTAGAATGGTCAAAATTAACAAAACAGGAAACAACACGTGTTGGAGAGGATTTGGAGAAAGGGGAACTCTCTTACACTGTTGGTGGGAATGCAGGTTGGTGCAGCCTCTTTGGAGAACAGTGTGGAGATTCCTCAAGAACTTAAAAATAGAGCTTCCCTATGACCCTTCAATTGCACTCCTGGATATTTACCCCAAAGACACAGATGTCGTGAAAAGAAGGGCCATCTGTATCCAATGTTTATAGCAGCAATGGCCACGGTCGCCAAACTATGGAAAGAACCAAGATGCCCTTCAACAGACGAATGGATAAGGAAGATGTGGTCCATATACACTATGGAGTATTATGCCTCCATCAGAAAGGATGAATACCCAACTTTTGTAGCAACATGGACGGGACTGGAAGAGATTATGCTGAGTGAAATAAGTCAAGCAGAGAGAGTCAATTATCATATGGTTTCACTTATTTGTGGAGCATAACAAATAGCATGGAGGACAAGGGGCGTTAGAGAGGAGAAGGGAATTTGGGTAAATTGGAAGGGTAAGTGAACCATGAGAGACTATGGACTCTGAAAATCAATCTGAGGGGTATGAAGTGGCGTGGGGGGTGGGAGGTTGGGGTACCATGTGGTGGGTATTATAAAGGGCATGGGTTGCATGGAGCACTGGGTGTGGTGAAAAAATAATGAATAATGTTTTTCTGAAAATAAATAAATTGGAAAAAAAAAGAATTAAAAAAATAGTTTGAAATATGATATAATTAGAATAATACTACTTATATGCAGTTGACATACAATTTAAAAGCATGCAAATCAATCTTATATTTGATGTAGATACATGCATATATTTGAAAATATTTCAAATAGTTACTGTCCATCACCTGAAGGGAATAAGTGAAGGCAGCTGGAATAGGAAAAGTATCTATAATATTTTATTTATTAAAAAAATTCTGAATGAAAATACTGAAAAATAGTAAAGCTTAGTGGTGAGCACAAAAATGTTTAGTTATCATGTATTTCTAACAACTTGATACATCTCCGATTTTTTAAAAAGGAGTAAACACACTAAGTGATTGATATGAGCTGGATGTAGGTCAAAGTATATTGCTTGGCACTTAAATGTACTTGATATAGTTGATGAATAAATGAATGAATGAATAAACCTATACAAGTCAGCCACATAAATTGAATTTCTTCCCCTTGTCATACTTTTTTCACCCAAAAGGCTTAACTTTATGTCAGTTTACATAATCTGTATCTTTAGGAGGCATTCTAATTCAAGGAATCTGGAAACAAAAGTAAGAAAAAAAAATGAATCCTTTGCCATTTTGCACTGAATAACTGGTGCCTCACCACAGATCCATTTGTTTAGAACAGGAATTTCTTTTTTTTTTTTTAATTTCCTTCTCAGTCGTTCAATAAATTACTCTGATTCTGACTCATTAAACACAAGCATTGTCTGAAACATTCTAAATTTATCTCCTGAAGTGTGGAAACAAAATTGGATGATCTTTACTGAAAGACACTAATGCATCTTAGGAAAAAAAATAACTTGTACAAAGAATGAAGTTCTCCTCTTTAGTCAATAAATTCTGCCAGCTTATGTATTACTGCACTGCTATAGATTTGCAAGTTAAAAGAAGATAGATATTTTACTTAAAGCTGATTTGTTTTGCAAGATGACAAAAAAGAAAAGGGCTTCAAAGTGTATGCCACAATTCTGTAAATAAACCAAAAATATTTTTCCAAAGAGGCTGAAAAACAGTATCTCATAATAAATGGTATTATCTGGTAAAAGTAGTCTTAAAACAGTAGAACACAGATATTTAGAGATAAAAGGGAACACAGAGTCTGAATCTTATCTTCCAAAGGTAATCTGAGGCCCAGGGAAGGAAAGTGGCTTGCCTTAAATCATCCATCTAGTTAGTGGCAAAGTCAGGATCAGAGTATTAGTTCCTGATCTCTGGTTCAGTGCACTTCTTACAAATGTTTCATTTATAGTTATAGCCATTTATTTTTATGTTGAAAATTTAATAAGTGAAAGAGAAGCTGGCAAGTAAGCACTGTTGGAAGTAGAACACTGCATTTCATTCCTTCAGTTTCAAAGTAATTCAGGATTCAATCCAATTCATGTAGCACATACAATAGAGTTTGAGCATCAATTTTAACTAAAGTAGCCAGCTAGTTCCCAGAAGAGTAAAAACTAACTTGGACAGTTTTACAGGCCTTTCATCAGAGAAAAAGTTTATTGAGACTTCAGGGAAGCATGGAATTACCTCATTTTATACCTTTAAAAATATAACCCATGATTCATTTGTTACTATATGTTTAATGCTTCCTTACTGCAAAGAACCTACTTTAAGAATGTAAAATAACTTTTACTTGTCTCAAGCCTGGAAACACACACACATACACACATACATACACACAGATATGCATGCATGCACGTACATATGCAGGAAGTGTATCAATTGTCTAACCTTATGCTAGTAAGGATTAGTGAGCTATATCTAAATAGTCATGCCAGCTTTAGCTTAGTGGGATAAATGTATTATCATGTGAGGGAGCAATTAGACAAAAAAGAAAGAAAGAAAGAAAGAAAGAAAGAAAGAAAGAAAGAAAGAAAGAAAGAGGTGAAGGGTGACTAGGGACATTTATGGCAATGGCATTGTCAAAGTTGCTTTGTCTGGCACTGAGATGAGATATGCCATCTAATTGCACAGTTATATCATACAGGAGCTTTGACTAAGAAATACCAAGTAAAACTCAATTATCAAAACAGCAGCCACCTCCAGCCTATGGAGTCTAGACACATATCTCAGGTAGAAATCCAAACATCTTAAAAAAAAAATCTCTAAAAAAATGAGGAATCTCCACAGATATTTTTCTTAAAACAAAATAAGTGTGTGATAATTTGAGACCATTTTTGAAAGCCCTCCATTTATAGCCTCATTAATCACATGCTCTTAGCTAAAGTACTATCCTACCCAGTCTACACTCTGAGTTACATCCACCTAGGAAGTCAAGAGGTGCTTTAATGACTATAAGCTAAATAATGACTTATTGGAAAAAGAGTGAATGTGAGTTTTTATACTAAGGTTTCCTCAATACAATATGATTTTTTTCTAAGTACAAAATAAATGTAAAATTAATTGAGCAATTCAAAAATTAAGCGAGTATTTCACTAGTGAAAGTACTATGAGGTCCTCAGTAAAGGTAAAACAGAAGTTGTGAAACTGAAATTCTGGCAAACTGAGGTGACTTTTTTTTTTTTCAAAAGAGAATCCTGTCATACAGGTAAGCACATAGAAATAAAGTACTGTAATTTTCAACTTTTAGATATATGACAATAGGCAATCTGAGCCAAGACCCAGACAAACCACATGTTATAAGAAGACACATAAGATGAAGTTGTTTTACTATAAATACTTCAGTCTGGGGTTATGAATACTTCTTTGCATGCTTCAATATCATTGTGCAACCACAAAGTCAAAGGAGACTCATTGATATATAATGGCATTGTTGAATAAATTGCTTGGCTAATTTTGTTGGCAAGGTACATATGTGTGAAGGAAGAGAGCAAAAACAAAACTAACAGACTATGTAATTGATGCCTATTCATCAAGTCTGCATTTTCAACAGTTCTCAGTTAACCCAAAGGTATCCATTACAATCTACAGTTTTTAAAATCACATAATTTTCAATAACTCATATTTCTGTCACTGGTTTAAGGAGCTTTTATCATTATTCACTCTCAACAAGAGTATCATACTGTCCTAGATTTTCTTATCTATTATGTGACTAGCCACAAACTGGATATCAGAGTTCAGTGTAGAAGATATTTTGGCTAATCAAACATCCCCATATATGTTACCAATTTACTGGCTGAATGTCCCATCTATCAATAATGGAACCTTCATAACTGATGACATTATGAGATGCTATTTTTTTTCTTAAATGGCAAGCTATCTTTAAAGTAGCTGCCCACTAGATTTAACAAGAAAAAGGTGTACATATAAAGTACATTTATTTCTGCTCTGGGCTTGTAATGAGAACCCCTTAGCAGCTTTAAGACTCGTATTAAGGGTTGGCAAGTAAACTGGGCATAAGAAAGTTAGGTAAATTCATTCTCTTTAAAGGGCATATTTGATATGATCAAGTGGGATTTATTCCTGGGTTGCAAGTGTGGTTCAATATTTGCAAATTAATCAACATAATACTCCACATCAATGAGGGAAAGTATGAGAACCATATGATTATTTCAAAGAAAAAAACATTTGATAAAGGACAACATCAAATTCTTGATAAAAACCCTCAACAAAGTGAGTTTAGAGGGGACATACCTCAGCATAATTAAGGCCATAAATGAAAAATCCACAGTTAACGTCATCCTCAATGGAGAAAAACAGAGCTTTCACATAAGGCCAGAAACAACACAAAGATATCCACTCTCACAATTTTTATTCAACATAGTACTGGAGGTCCTAGCCATAGCAATCAGACAACAAAAACAAATAAAAGGAATCCATTGGTAAGGAAGGCATAAAACCTTCATTATCTGAAAATGACATGATAATCTATATAGAAAACCCAAAAGACTCCACCATGAAACTTTTATAATTGAAAAAAAATTCAGTAATGTTTCAGGATACAAAATTAATATACAGAAATCTATTACATTTCTACATGCCCATAATACAGCAATAGGAAGAGAAATCAACAAAAACAATCCCATTTACAATTGCACCAAAAATAATAAGATACCTATGAATAAACCTAACTAAAGAAGTGAATGAACTGTACTCTGGAAACTATAAAACACCAATGAAAGAAACTAAGATGACACAAAGAATTGGAAAGATTGCCCATGCTCATATATTGAAGAATGTCTATAATATCCAAAGCAGTTTACACATTCAATGCAACCCCTATCAAAATATCATCAGCATTTTTCACAGAACTAAAAAAAAATCTAAAATTACATGGAACAACAAAAGACTTGAATAGCCAAAACAATCTTGAAAAAGGAAAGCAAAGCTGGAGGCATCACAATTCTGGACTTCAAGTTACATTACAAAACTATAGTAATTCAAAACAGATGGTAGTAGCACAAAAATAGACACATAGATCAAAGGAACAGAATAGAAAACCCAGAAATAAACCCACAACTCTATGGTCAATAAAGGTTGACAAACAGGAAAGAATGTCCAGTGGGAAAAAGACAGTCTCTTCAACAAATGGTATTGGGGAAACTGGTCAGAAACATGGAAAAGAATAAAACTAGGCCACTTTCTTAAGCCACACTCAAAAATAAATTCAAAATGGATGAAAGACCTAAATGTGAGACCTGAAACCATAAAAATTCTAGAAGAGAACACAGGCATTAACCTCTTTGATGTCGGCCATAACAACCTTACTAGATATGTATCCTGAGGGAAGCAATACAAAAGCAAAAATATATTATTGGGATTACATCAAAATAAAAAGCTTTCTGTACAGTGAAGGAAACAATCAACAAAACTAAAAGGCAGCCTACAGAATGGGAGAAGATGTTTGCAATGACATATCCAATAAAGGGTTTATACCAAAAATATATAAAAAATGGATACAACTCAACACCTAAAAAACAAATATTCAAATTAAAAATGAACAGAAGACATAAACAGACATTACTTCAAAGAAGACATCTAGATGACCAACAGATACATGAAAAGATGTTCATCATCAATTACCATCAAAGAAATGCAAATCAAAACTATAGTGATATATCACTTCAGTCAGAATGGCTAAAATCAACAACATTAGAAACAACAGGTTTTGGTGAGGATATGGAGAAAAATGAACACTCATGCACTGTTGGGAATGTTAACTGGTGTAGCTACTGTGGAAAAGAGTATGAAAGTTCCTCAAAAGGTTAAGAATAGAACTACTTTACGATTAATCACAGTACTGGGTATTTACTCAAAGAGCGCAACAATGCTAATTGAAAGGGATGCAAGTTCTCTATGTTTATAGCAACATTATTTACAATAGGCAAACTACAGGAGCAGCCAAAATGTCCATCAATAAATGAATTGACATACATATATATGAATTATATATATATATATATTATATATAAAGAATGATGAATATTATTCAGCCATAAAAAAGAATGAAATCTGCCACTTGCAAATGCATGGATGGAGCTAGAGAGTATAAGGCAAAGTGAAATAAGTCATTCAGAGAAAGACCAACACAATATAATTTCACACATACATAGAATTTGAGAAACAAAACAAATAAGTAAAGAGAAAAAAGAGAAATCAAGAAACAGACTCTTAATTGTAGAGAACAAACTGATAGTTACCAGAAGGGATGAGGTGAAAAGGATTAAGGAATAAACCTTGGTAATCAGCACTGATGTATGAAATTTTTGAATCACTATATTGTGTACCTGAAACTAACACAACACTCTATATTAACTGGAATTAAAATCTTAAAAAAAACTGGTCTTATTCAGGATAATTGCAATGAGAGAAAACATACCATAACATAGAACTTGGCTCAATTCTGAATTCAGCAAAGACAACTGGGGATTTAAAGCCAAGGAGCAGGTGGGGGAGAGGTAGTTAGTAGACAGAAAATTATTCAGAGGGGAAATCAAGGATAGGGAGAATTCTTGCTATACTGATTTAATAGGATTTTTGCTGAAAGCAGGTTAGGATGGTCAGATACTACCTGGAAAATGCTGTGGAATGAGGAGATGCCTAGGGTGGGGGATTCTACTTAAACTGATTTAGTAGGATTCTTAATAAAACTGGGCAATGCAGTCCCAATAAGGAGAGACTCTGAAGCCCAGTGTCAAAACCTCATTGAGAAGGGGGCTTAGGGAAGCCTGATTAAAGTTTGGTCGGTGATATCTATCATCTGTCCATCTATTTGGATGGTTTTACAAGTTAAGTTTTAATATCTGGTTAAACTAATTTCCATGAGGCATTCTTATTAGCATAGATTTCTTAAATATTCTCAGATAATTGTTAGCCTGAATTATCTTTCCTACATATTGTCTATGTTGATAGCCATTAGCTCTGTTGCAGAAGGTCCATCCTCTGTATTTTTCTTCTGTTGGGCATTCCTCCTCCTAGTCATTTTGGTGAGAGATGACTAAACAGGTGTAGCTGGGTGTATCGACTGTGGTGCAGTCAAGGTGCACCCTGGAATGCTTCTGAGCAATCAGGGTTCCCCACCCAAATGAGAGGAAAAAGAAAAAGAAAAGAAAAAAAAGAGAGAGGGAGAGAGACAGGAAAAAAAGGTGAGATAAAAGAGAAGGATTATAGCAGCAATGGCCACGGTCGCCAAACTATGGAAAGAACCAAGATGCCCTTCAACGGATGAATGGATAAGGAAGATGTGGTCCATATACACTATGGAGTATTATGCCTCCATCAGAAAGGATGAATACCCTATTTTTGTAGCAACATGGATGGGACTGGAAGAGATTATGCTGAGTGAAATAAGTCAAGCAGAGAGAGTCAATTATCATATGGTTTCACTTATTTGTGGAGCATAACAAATAGCATGGAGGACAAGGGGTGTTAGAGAGGAGAAGGGAGTTGGGGTAAATTGGAAGGGGAGGTGAACCATGAGAGACTATGGACTCTGAAAAACAATCTGAGGGGTTGGAAGTTGTGGGGGGGTGGGAGGTTGGGGTACCAGGTGGTGGGTATTATAGAGGGCACGGATTGCATGGAGCACTGGGTGTGGTGAAAAAATAATGAATACTGTTTTTCTGAAAATAAATAAATTGAAAAAAAAAGAGAAGTTTTAGCCCAAATGGGCCCCAAGGTAAGATTTATGAAGTATACAAACAGACACAGACAAACAAAAAGACTGATAAAAGTATATGACAAGAGAAAAAAATATATATATATATTTGCATATATATATGCAAATAAAGGAAGAATGTCGTCAAAAAGAACCCTGAGTGTAAGATTTATACACTATCAGGACTAACAGAAAAACACAGAAATACTGGTGGAAGAAAAAGATGGGAGAGTGGTTGTAAATTCTCAGTGTGGGTGAGGAAGGTTGTTTTGATTCTTCCTGGAGGTATCTTGATATCTTTGTTAAAGGACTCAAATTTCCTAAGGTAAGGGGGGGATTAGGAATTGGTTTACCTATAGGGGTGGCATTGATTGGGGAAAGGGGATTACCTAGAAGTTTAACTATATATGAATATTAGAAAATAAAAATTTAAAAAAGAAATAAACTAAACTAAACTAAAATTTAAAAAAAATTAAAAAATAGAAATGCAAAAGGAAAACACAGGTGTATGTATCAAAAAGTTCAGGTTAGAAGGTTATTATGGAATTTGATGTACTGTACATCTCACTGTGATGGTAAATAGGTTAAAAAACTATCTACATAATAATAAAAAATTAACTATATAAAAAAATGAGCCAGAATAGTGGGATCGAATTAATATTAAAAGTTTTTCTATGAAGTAGTGGTGGTTGTTCTCTTGTCCTCTTTTTTTTTTTTTCCTTTCCCGGTTGGTTTTCTGGGGGAGGGGCCTGCCACGTGGGTTTTCAGTCCCTGAAGTTCTCTCAGCTAAGTCCTCCCGCCCCCCTCAATGGGGTGGGCTCTGAGGAAACTGGTTTTTTCAGGCTTTTGTTCTCTAGAGGTTTTTATATTTGTTCACTTTTGTTTTTCTCTCTCGCCTTGACCGCTTTTGATGGTTTTTGTAGGTTTAGAGGAAAGCAAACTGCACCCTGACCTCCCACTCAGAGAGAAGCCTCAGTCTGGCTGCAAAGCCCATATAAATTCCCCCTTGGCCGCTGGCAGAGCAGGTTCCCAGTAGCGGTCCCTGGGAACTCAGGATTTTTTGCTTGTACCCAAAACCACGGCAGCAGCGGCTGTCTGGGCAGCTCCAGACTGCCAGAGAACCATTCTCTTACACCGTACAAAAAAATAAACTCAAAATGGATAAAAGACCTCAATGTGAGACAGGAATCCATCAGAATCCTAGAGGACAACATAGGCAGTAATCTCTTCGATATCAGCCACAGCAACTTCTTTCAATATATGTCTCCAAAGGCAAAGGAAACAAAAGCAAAGATGAACTTTTGGGACTTCATCAAAATCAAAAGCTTCTGCACAGCAAAGGAAACAGTCAAGAAAACAAAGAGGCAACCCATGGAATGGGAGAAGATATTTGCAAATGACAGTACAGACAAAAGGTTGATATCCAGGATCTATAATGAACTCCTCAAACTCAACACACACAAAAAGACAATCATATCAAAAAAAAAAAAAATGGGCAGAAGATATGGACAGACACTTCTCCAATGAAGACATACAAATGGCTATCAGACACATGAAAAAATTTTCATCATCACTAGCCATCAGGGAGATTCAAATTAAAACTACATTGAGATATCACCTTACTCCAGTTAGAATGGCCAAAATTAGCAAGACAGGAAACAACATGTGTTGGAGAGGATGTGGAGAAAGGGGAACCCTCTTACACTGTTGCTGGGAATGCAAGTTGGTGCAACCTCTTTGGAGTACAGTGTGGAGATTCCTCAAGAAATTAAAAATAGAACTTCCCTATGGCCCTGCCATTGCACTCCTGGGTATTTACCCCAAATATACAAATGTAGTGAAAATAAGGGCCATCTGTACCCCAATGTTTATAGCAGAAATGGCCATGGTCGCCAAACTGTGGAAAACCAAGATGCCCTTCAACGGATGAATGGATAAGGAAGATGTGGTCCATATGCACTATGGAGTATTATGCCTCCATCAGAAAGGTCGAATACCCAACTTTTGTAGCAACATGGAGGAGACTGGAAGAGATTATGCTGAGTGAATTAAGTCAAGCAGAGAGAGTCAATTATTATATAGTTTCACTTATTTGTGGAGCATAACAAAAAGCATGGAGGACATGGAGAGTTAGAGAGAAGGGTGTTGGGGTATATTGGAAGGGGAGGTGAATCATGAGAGACTATGGACGCTGAAAAAAAATCTGAGGGGTTTGAAGTGGCAGGGAGGTGGGAGGTCAGGGTACCAGGTGGTGGGTATTATAGAGGGCACGGATTGCATGGAGCGCTGGGTGTGGTGAAAAAATAATGATACTGTTATGCTGAAAATAAATAAATGAAAAAAAATACTCTCAGATAATTCTTCCATTTCAACTGAAACAATTTCGTCTGGTTCCAATAAAAGAAAACCTTTAAAACATTGTGTGTGTGTGCTTAAATTGTATTATATTTGTATGGGAACTTGTGATGAATTGACATTTGTTAAAACTCTTTTTATACATGAACATGGTAGAGCTTCTTCCATTTTGAGATACTTATTTTAAATCTATCAAGAAAATGTTATAGCCATCTTCACATAGGTCCTATATTTTCTTTATTGAACTTAATCTTAGGTATTTCATATTTTTATAATTATGAATGATGTATTTTCCTTTTGGTTTTCTAACTACTTAGCCCTAGTATAAAGAAAATCTATTGTTATTCTTTAGTTGCAGTTTAGCCTTCTACTTCATAAAATTGTCTTATAAACAGTTCTATTTTTATAGTCACTTGGATATCTATGTATACTATTGTATGGCATGATTATATATGCTTCTTTAGTTCCAAAATCTGTATGACTTATCTACTGTCTTAGTGCACTAGACAGATTTCAAAAAAAAATGTTTGCTATTGATTAAAATAGGCATACCTGAGTGGATCCTGACTTAAATGGAAATTTAATATCTTATTTTACAATAATGTTTCTATAGTTTGCCATAAACAGTTTTATCATGATAATATGTTTCCAGTCCAAATACACTCAAAGATATTTCTAGGAATTTTGAATGAATTTTACTAAATAATGTTGAAGCATCTACTGATATAACTATATGGTCTTTCTCTTTAAATTTTTGGAAGTAATGAATGAAGTTGTTAGATATCCTCATGTTGAAGCATCATTATATTTTTAGAATAAATTCAATGCAATTATGAAGTATTAAATTCCTTCAATGAACTACTGGATTCAATATTTTAACATTTCATTTAGAAATTAGCATTATATGGATAAGGAATATTGTTCTGTAGTACATAAGAAACATAAGTGCCTGGCCATAGCTCAAATTTAAAAATTCAGAAACTTTTGAGTGTAACCCAGGCAGGAGCATTTTTCAAAAGCTCCTCAAGTTATTGTATTGTGCACACAACCACTGATCTACTTTTTTGTTGTTGTTTTATCAATTTGGATATTATAATTATATTATCTGAACAAAGTGAATTGAAGAAATTTTACCTTTTTGAAATAACAGGAGCTATTTGTAAAATGGGAGAAGATCCAGATTTTTTAGTTATTTATAAAACCATCTGGACCTAATGCTTTTTGAAGAGAAATTCAAATTGGTAATTAACATATGAAAAGCTGCCCAACTTTATTCATTAAAAATGCAAATAAAAACAATTATTTACTATTCCCATTCTGTACCTTGTTGAGAAATTTAACAGCTTTCAGTGTAGTTAAGTATAAAGAAACAGTTGCTCATAAATTTCTGGTTGGAGAAAGAATTGCTAAATACCATAGAAAATAATCTGCCCAATTCCAATTTAAAAGGCTGTGTGACAAATATAAACTCGAAATGGATAAAAGACCTCAACGTGAGACAGGAATCCATCAGAATACTAGAGGAGAACATAGGCAGTAACCTTTTCAATATCAGCCACACCAACTTCTTTCAAGATATGTCTCCAAGGACAAAGGAACCAAAAGCAAAGATGAACTTTTGGGACTTCATCAAGATCAAAAGCTTCTGCACAGCAAAGGAAACAACCAACAAAACAAAGAGGCAACCCATGGAATGGGAGAAAATATTTGCAAATGACAGTACAGACAAAAGGTTGATATCCAGGATCTATAAAGAACTCCTCAAACTCAACACACAGAAAACAGATATTCATATCAAAAAATGGGGAGAAGACATGAATAGACACTTCTCCAATGAAGACATACAAATGCCTATCAGACACATGAAAAAATGTTCATCATCACTAGCCATCAAGGAGATTCAAATTAAAGCCACATTGAGATACCACCTTACACCAGTTAGAATGGACAAAATTAGCAAGATAGGAAACAACACATGTTGGAGAGGATGTGGAGAAAGAGGAACCCTCTTCCACTGTTGGTGGGAATGCAAGTAGGTGCAGCCACTTTGGAGAACAGTGTGGAGATTCCTCCAGAAATTAAAAATAGAATTTCCCTATGACCTTGTAATTGCACTACTGGGTCTTTACCCCAAAGATACAGATGTAGTGAAAAAAATGGCCATCTATACCCCAATGTTTATAGCAGCAATGGCCATGGTTGCCAAACTGTGGAAAGAACCAAGATGCCCTTCAATGGACGAATGGATAAGGAAGATGTGGTCCATATACACTATGGAGCATTATGCCTCCATCAGAAAGGATGAATACCCAACTTTTGTAGCAACATGGAGGGAACTGGAAGAGACTTTGCTGAGTGAAATAAGGCAAGCAGAGAGAGTCAATTATCATATGGTTTCACTTATTTGCAGAGAATAGCAAATAACATGGAGGACATAGGGAGATGGAGAGGAGAAGGGAGTTGAAGAAAATTGGAGGGAGAGATGAACCATGAAAGACTATGGACTCTGAAAAACAACCTGAGGGTTTTGAAGGGGTGGGGGGTGAGAGAGTGGGGGAGCCAGGTGGTGGGTATTATGGAGGGCACGCATTGCATGGAGCACTGGGTGTGGTGCAAAAAACAATGAATTCTGTTATGCTGTAAAGAAATAAAAAATAAATAATAAGAAGAATTACAAAAGCATTTTCTGAACTGTTTTTCAAAAAATAAATAAATAAAAGGTTGTGTGCATAAGCTTTGATTCAGCATTCCTATTATAGGCTATACTGTTTTTTTGTATAGAATATCCACCATTAAAGGTTGGGGAAAAAATTTATACCATGTAATATTATGCAGCTATGAAAAGCCAATTAAAATTATAAGTACAGATTGATCAGGTATAAAAGTGAAAATAATAATTTGGAAAGTAGTCTGAGTAGTAAAATCCATTTCCTAAAAATAGCCTCCATATATACATGTATATGTTTACATGAACATACAGGAAGATGTGGCAATATACACACCAAACTCTTAATATTGGTTACCTGGAATAGGAACAGGGAAAGAGATTATTGGTTTTTTTTTTCTTTATATAAGTATAAGCATGTATTTTTTTGTACTTCTAACCTAATAAAGATACTAAAAGATCAACTCTCTGGAATAGGTAGAAAATTAAATATAAAATACCCTAACCCACACAATTCATTCTTCTTCCTTCTCCCTAATCCCTGGTAGCAGATTCTTGGATATTCTTCAAAAATCTTTTTTGCACATAACTGCAAACATATACTGTGCCATGGTAAGTGAGGGTCTGACCATGAGAGACTATGGACTCTGAAAAACAGTCTGAGGGGTTTGAAGTGGCGGGGGGGGGTGGGAGGTTGGGGTACCAGGTGGTGGGTATTATAGAGGGCACGGCTTGCATGGAGCACTGGGTGTGGTGAAAAAATAATGAATACTGTTTTTCTGAAAATAAATAAATTGGGAAAAAAAAAAAAAAGAAGTGCTGGGAAACGCCCCTTCTACACGATCACGCTGAGCTAGTACCCGCGCCTGGAATCGGGTCGCAACCCCAGCTGGGCCTGCCGCCTGCCACTGCCTCTGGACCATGGACCCCCGCAAAGTGAGCGAGCTTCGGGCTTTCGTGAAAATGTGTAAGCAGGATCCGAGCGTTCTGCACACCGAAGAAATGCATTTCCTGCAGGAGTGGGTGGAGAGCATGGGGGGCAAAATACCACCTGCCACTCATAAAACTAAATCAGAAGACAGTATCAAGGAAGAAAAACCAGATAGTAAGAAAGCGGAGGAAAACATAAAGACAGATGAACCATCAAGTGAGGAGAGTGATCTAGAAATTGACAATGAAGGTGTGATTGAACCAGATACCGATGCCCCTCAAGAAATGGGAGATGAAAATGCAGAGATAACTGAGGAAATGATGGATCAGGCAAATGATAAAAAAGTGGCTGCCATTGATGCCCTAAATGATGGTGAACTACAGAAAGCCATTGACTTGTTCACAGATGCCATCAAACTAAATCCTCGCTTGGCCATTCTGTATGCCAAGAGAGCCAGTGTCTTCATCAAATTACAGAAGCCAAATGCTGACTTTCGAGACTGTGACAGAGCTATTGAAATAAATCCTGATTCAGCTCAGCCTTATAAGTGGCGCGGGAAAGCACATAGACTTCTGGGCCATTGGGAAGAAGTGGTGCATGATCTTGCCCTTGCTTGCAAACTGGATTATGATGAAGATGCTAGTGCGATGCTGAAAGAAGTTCAGCCGAGGGCCCAGAAAACTGCTGAACATCGGAGAAAATATGAGCGAAAACGTGAAGAGTGAGAGATCAAAGAAAGAATAGAAAGGGTTAAGAAGGCTCGGGAAGAACAGGAGAGAGCCCAGAGGGAGGAAGAAGCCAGAGGACAATCAGGAGCTCAGTATGGCTCTTTCCCAGGTGGCTTTCCTGGGGGAATGCCTGGTAATTTTCTGGGAGGAATGCCTGGAATGGCAGGGGGGATGCCTGGAATAGCAGGAATGCCTGGGCTCAATGAAATTCTTAGTGATCCAGAAGTTCTTGCAGCCATGCAGGATCCAGAAGTTATGGTGGCCTTCCAGGATGTGGCCCAGAACCCAGCGAATATGTCAAAATATCAGAGCAACCCAAAGGTTATGAATCTCATCAGTAAATTGTCAGCCAAATTTGGAGGTCAAGCATAATGCCCTTCTGACAAAGAAAGCCCTTGCTGAAGGAAAAGCAACTTCGATCACCTAATGGATGTCGCAATAATACAAACCAGTGTACCTCCGACCTTCTCATGAAGAAAGCTGGGGTGCTATGAAGAGAGTCCCTACCCCTCTGCTCCCCATGCAACTGAAACATTCTACAATGGTTTTCCATTAGGGTATTCATTCAGATAATGTTTTCCTACTAGGAACTACAAACTTTAAGCACTTTTTAAACCTTAAAAATATTTAAAAACATATTAAAAGGGTGTGTTAGTCCCTACATTTTTCTTTACTAATCATTTCAGTTTTTTTCCTTTGGATTAATTGGGCAAGGAAGATATTTCAGTGTGGAAGATTCATTGCTCAGTTATAACGAGTGAAATAAAGGTTTATTAGTGGGAGGCAAAAAAAAAAAAAAAAAAAAAAAAAAAAAAGAAGTGCTGGGAAACACCAGTTGCTAAAACTAGGGAGTTACAAACTCTCTTCTGGGGGAGAAGGTATTAGTCTAATGGGAATTTGAGTGTGGAGTTGCCCTTGTAGTTTGGGTAAAAGGGTCCCAGGTAGCCTAGCAAACCAAAAAAAGTTCTTGGACCATTCTTGGACCACCCACTACCCGAAGAGGATCACACTGTTTTGTGGCTTACTGCTTAATAATATATCTTAGCTATCATCCCATATCTGCATAAGAAGATCTAATTCATTTTTGTACTGTGGCATTATATTAATATACCATATTTTACTTAACCAATTCCCTACTGATGGACATTTAAGATTTTCAGTTTACTATTACTGCAGATAATGCTGGAATGAATATCTCTGCAGGCATATTTTGGCACACGTTTATGAGTGTATTGTTTATTTAAATTTTTAAAGGAATTCAGGGATTTGGCTATTTTTTTATTTTGATAGATATTGCAAAATTGCTTTATAAAGCAGGAGAGGCAAGATGATGGAGAGGTAGGAGACCCTGTTTCAACCACTCCCCTAAAGCACGCTAATTTTCTACCAGAACAATCTGAACACCCATGAAATCAGCCTAAGATGTAGGATTATACACTTATGGATCTCTATTGGGACAGGAGAGCCCAGTGGAGAGGTAAAGCAGAGTGGGAATGATCAAACTGCTATTGGAGGATAAACAAAAGGGTGAGGGAGCCACCAGAAGTGACCCATTGGAATGTAATACCCCAATATGAAAGTGCCCTGTGATTGGGAAACCAGCATTAACTTGGACTCAGGTTAAACACACTCAAAAAGAGCAAACAATCCAAAGGTGCAACTGCTGGAATTGGGCAGTCACGAGCACAGGCCTAAGCCCACGGACCCAGGACGGCTGCCACCTGTGACCACCCATGCCAGAAAGAGTGTGGCAGAGCCCTCAGGCTGTGTGGCTTACACCACGGATAGGCTGGAGGCACTCCCGCCCCCACATGAAGGAGTCTGGTGATGGCACCAGCCTGCACCCCCTAGAACTTTTGCAAAATGTGTGGCCAGGTCTGACCCACTCCCCCCACCTGTGCCTAAGAAAGCTCCATCCAGGCGCTAGCCAGCTGTCTCTAGGACCAGCCAATGGCCTGGACTCTCCCAGCTGGTGCCTAAAGGAACTCAGTAAGACCTCCCACATAACAACCTGAGGTCTGGACCCCAGACAGCAGTCCCAGCAAAGGCAGCCACCAGAAGCGTGGCTCCCTGGACCAATATCACTGGCAGTTTTAGCAGCACAGGAGTGTAGAGATAAGCAGGCACTTTGGATGACCCCGAGACTGGACAATGGCTGGGGATGTGCTCTGACTGTGGGGGTTTGCATGGCTCAGCTGAGTTTGCAGAGGTGGAGTCTATGTGTTCTGGACCACCCAGAGGGGAGCAGACTGAGGCTTCTCTCTGAAATGAATGTCTGCCTGTAGTTTTCTTTTTACTAAACCTCCAAAAAGCCAGCCACAAAAAAGCCACCAAAGGAAAACAAAACAAAACAAACAAACAAAAAAACTCCAGAGAACAAAAGCCTGAAAAACCGGTTTCCACAGAGCTCAGCCCCCTTGACTGGGGGCAAGAGGACTCAACCCAAGCAAGACTGACTGAAAAACAAAGTGGCAGGCCCCTACCCCAGAAAACCAGCCAAAAGAATGAGATGACAGTGACCACTGGGTCTCCATAAAACTGTAAAACCACAATATCAGGGGAAAACAATGTATTAACCACCCTGTATTGCACTAAGACCTGTATATTCCATAGATAACAACTTGTGTTTTTAATTTATTCTATTCTTGTTCTTTTTAATTTTTTAACATACTTAATATTACAACCAGAGGTTTAATACAACATATTCCATAACCTTTTAACTTGAACTGTTTTCATACATATACCTGTGTTTTTCTTTTCTTTTCTTTCTTTTCTTTTTTTTAGTATACATATAGATATAAGCTTCAAGGTAATCCTCTTTCCTTAATCAATACTACTCCTATATATAAACCAGTTTTAATCTCCCTTCATCTCTGGAAAGTTGAGTCCTTTAACAGGATATCAAGATACACCCAGGAAGAATCAAAATAACCTTCCTCATGCACATCAAGGATTTATAACCACCCTCCCATATTTTTCCTTCTGTCAATGTTTCTGTGTATTTGTTTTTGCTCTGGTATTATAGAAATATTATTTATGGAGTTCATTTTGTCTGGGTTCTTTTTTTTCTTCTCATTTACATTTGTCAGTCTTTTTTTCAACCATTTCTATTTGTATACCTTATAAATCTTAACTTTGGGGACCTTTCTGTCTGGGTCTTCTCTTTTTTTCTCTCTCTCTTTCTCTCTTTCTTTTTTTCTTTTTTTTCCTTTCTTTTTGGTGGTGAATTCTGATTGCTCAGAAGTACTCCAGGGTGAACCTTGCCTGGATTGCAGTTGATATATTCAGATATACATCTCCTCAACCAACTCTCACCATAATGATTGGAAATAGGAACATCCAACAGAGAAAAAATTCAGAGACTTTTTCATCTTCCACAGAACTGTTGGATATGGACATAAACAGTGTTTCAGAAAGGGAATTCAGGATAAGAATTATCCAGCCAATATCTAGGTTGGAGAAAACCATTAGTGACAAGATACAATCTCTAAGGGCAGACGTGAGAGCCAATCTGGCAAAAATTAAAAATGCTGTCAATGAGATCCAATCTATTCTGAATACCTGAATAGCTAGGGTAACCTGAGGCAGAAGATAGAATTAGTGATCTAGGTGACAAACTAATAGAGGAAAAGGAGCAGGAGAAGGCATGGAAGAAACAGCTGAGAAGCCATGAAAACAGAAATTAGGGAAATAAATGATGCCATGAAATGTTCCAATGTCAGAATTTTGGGGATCCCTAAGGGGGTGGAGAAAGAGAGACTAGAAGATATAGTCGAACAAATTCTGGATGAAAATTTTCCAAATCTGGGGAATGGAACCAGTGTTCATGTCTTAGAGGTAGAAAGGACACCCCCCAGGATCAACAAATTTAGAAAGACCTCAAGCACTTGATTGTGAGAGTGATGAACCATAATTTTAGACAAGAGCCTTTTGAGAACAGCTAGGGGGAAGAGACTCCAAAACCTATGGGATACAGCAAAGGCAGCCTTAAGGGGAAAATATATAGTCATTCAAGCCTCACTCAAAAAAAAAAAAAGAGGGGTGCCTCTGCCTTTGGCTCAGGTCATGATCTTGGGGTCCTGGGATTGAGCCCCACATCAGGCTCTCTGCTCAGCAGGGAGCCTGCTCCCCCCACCCTGGCCTGCCTTTCTGCCTACTTGTGATCTCTGTCTGTCAAATAAATAAATAAAACCAAATTCAGATTGGTTGATTCAGCCTTTCACTGACCTCATCAAGAGGTCCTTTCCATTTTTCAATATTGCCCAATATGTTAGTTTGCTTGCATTGGTTCTGTCATGAACAGAAGGAAGACTTCTAACAACTGGAATTATGTGCTTCTACATTCATGTCTGTTAGTTTGTCAGTTTCTTCTCAGAAGAAGCAGAAAGTAAGATGAAATTGTGCATGCAAGAGATTTATTGAAGGAATGCCTCAATGTGAGAAAGGAATCCATCAAAATCCTTGAGGAGAACACAGGCAGCAACCTCTTCGACCTCAGCCGCAGCAACATCTTCCTAGGAACATCGCCAAAGGCAAGGGAAGCAAGGGCAAAAATGAACTTTTGGGATTTCATCAAAATCAAAAGCTTTTGCCTGTGAATGATAAAATGAAAGAAGGAAGAAAGTGTAGGAGGATCCTTCAGCTGCCTTAGGAGGACACCTAAAAAAATGCAATTCTGTCAAAAGCATGAAATGGAGAACAGATGACAGGCAAGCCACAATCAATATCTACTACACATATTAACAATTGTATGTAGTTTGGTGCTGTGGGAAGTACTGAAAATAATTTAAAAGCAATGTGAAGAAAGTGGACTAACTTTCACTGAAGTCTTGTATGTGTAGCTTCTTTCATTGAAAATTACTTCATGAAAAGTAGCCAAAGTTTTCACTTTCACAATAATCAAACCAGCCAACTGGAATATCTCAAAATCTAAAGTCATAATTTTCTGGTTTCTATGAACAGAAGGCACTAATTAGTTTAGTATGGAATTTAACAGAATGCTTATTCTGAAAGTATTCTTTCTCAGGTGCCAAAATAGTTGCTTGACATTTTTTTAAACTATCCATTCTCATCTTAATCTTAAATTCTGTTGCACTTTTTAGACTACATGCATAAATACTTCAGAAAATATTTCCATAAGCTGGCACAAGAATTTAGAATTTTCTGAGAAGGTGATCAGTAACATTTTGTGACTAAAACAAAGCCAACCTCTCAAATTTTGTCCCTTTGATAAGCCTTGTCAACTCTCTTACCTCTCAGTCTTTCCATCTTGGAAATGGTTATCAGCGTTTCCTTCATATATCTGTTGCAAGGAATTAATGTGTTAATCCATTTCTGAGCTATTTATAAGTTATAAACTGTGTTCTATATATTCTATATTAACTAAAAATTATAGACTATTATACAAACAGAAGTACATTTACATCACAAAACTTTGAGACACTGAGCTTATTATGTGTTTATGAAATAAACTAAGAAACCTAAGGTAAACAACTATCCACAATAGTCTATCTATGTGTGGGGGAAATTGGTTTCTGGAATTTCTGGATTAGCTGTCCAGCCCAATCCACCAATTGATTTTTATTTGTCAAAGAGAGAGAGGGAGAAATAGAGAGGGAACAAAGAGGGGTTGCAGCAGGTAGAGGGAGAAGCAGTATCCCCATTGAAAAGGAGCCAATGTAGGATTCAACCCCAGAACTCTGGGATCATAAGCATGCACAAGGCAGATGCTTAACCAAATAAGCCACCCAGGCATCCCTTACAATCGATTTTTATTTTGTTTTTAAAGAGACTTTATTTATTTGACACAGAGAGAGTACAAACAAGGAGAGGATACAAGCAAGGAGCACAAGTAACAGGCAGAGGGAGAAGCAGGCACCCCACTGAGCAGGGAGCCCCATGTGAGACTCGATCCCAGAACTCTGGAATCATGACCTGAGCTAAAGGCAGATGCTTAACCTACTGACCCACTCAGGTGCCCCTGATTTTTAAATTTCTCACTTTAACAGAAGCTTTGTGAGGGGTGCCTGTGTGGCTCAGATGGTTAAGCATTTGCCTTCAGCTCAGGTCATGATATTGGGGTCCTGGAATTGAGTCCTGCATTGTTCTCCCTGCTCAGTGGGGAGTCTACTTCTCCTTCTCCTTCTGTCCCTCCTATTTGCTTGTGCTGTCTCTCTCTCTCAAATAAATAAATGTATTTTAAAAATTTATATAAAAAAAACAGAAGCTTTGTGAATAAAATGATAATGGCTACAGCATAGCTTCTATCTCTCTTTTTGTAGTACATAGTAATCTCCCCATTTTCTGTCATTACAGAAGCTATGCACAAACCTCTGCAATTAAGAATGTACAATACTTAGGGCAGTGCTTCATATTAAATCTGTAGAGTTTCAAAAAAATGTCACTGTGATGAAAATCAATTTGGCCATTTAGTATGTTGGGTTTTAATACTAATTTTTATTAATTCTCAAAAAAAGTTGTTTTGGGTCAGAGATAGATTTCTTATTAATTACCTTATAGTTAATAATAAGTGCATCCACGGCCCTTATTTCCAACTTTATCCAAGGGGTGACACGATGAGAGCCATGTCAAATTTCCTACTCAAGTAACAGATACTTCATAAGCAAATGATGGAGAACAATGGGTTTTCTTAGTTCATATACTTAAAAAAAAAGTCATCCTCCTTCCCTCGTGAAAGAAGAGGGTGGACAAAAATTTCCAATCCTTTGATATGGAATGAAATAAGCCTGGATTTTTTCCCCTTAACTTTTTAGAATGTACATATGTATTTCCAAGGATTGGATAAAACAGGTGTCTCCAGTTTTTAAGCTCTGAAGATGTCTCCAAAGGAAACATCTGGGAAATGCCAAGGGAGATAGAGCTCTAAACTTCCTGGCACCTTAGGGCTTTATCTGTGGGCTACATTTGGGTTTTGTTTGTTTCTCTTGAATCAGGGCAATCATCTACACAAATGGTTACAGATCTAATTTTCATAGTATATGAACAATAAAACATTCCTAAGGGAAGTGAAAGCAAACATCTCCAATCTTTATATTGTATATATGTCTTTGTGTTAGAAGGGTTGAGATTTTTATAGGAGCGACAAGAAATCTAAAGAAATTTTATTTTCCCACAAGTGGAGACTTTATGGAATATATTATTATGCAATAGTTATATTGAAGTTACTAGCCAAAAAAAAAAGGAGATGGTTTAGGACATTTGCATCAATAACTCAATTTGTAAATGGTGTTCCTTTTTTTGACAGGTGGAAATTGAGTGGATACACATACAAGGATATATAAATATCTGACCTATATTTATATACCAGTTTCATCAATTTAGTTCCTTGTTATCCACTGTAAAAGGATTGCTTACATCCTGCAGGCCATTGTTATTACTGGAACCATTTCAAAAACTGCCCTGTTCATTTTCATTGACTAAAAAGATAGACTTATTCCAATGATTTTTTTTTTTTTGGTCAGAGAGAGTGATGGGTTAGCAAAATGAAAGTCATGTTACTTGAATCAACTAAATAAGTTGTCAGGAACTTCTGAGTACCTTCAAGCCTTTTATAATAATAATACATTTTCATCTTAGTTGCTGCTGAATGAATGCAGTCTGTTATTTCACTCCAGAAAGTACTGTAATCAAAACAGTAGTTGCCACAGTTGGGAGCTCCTTGTGGACAGCAGATGACAGTGTAAGAAACCATAAGTGGTGCGCCAAAGGATTCTAGGAAATACTCCCTCCCACACAAACAATTCTTCCCTCAAACTGCACAAAAAAAAATTAAGAGCTGAGGCTGATCTAGTGTCTTTACATTCTCTCCAACAGATTGCATTTCAGTTTTCATAGCTTCAGTTTCCCCTGGACACAGTGCATCTGTATTTCACCTTCCCCATTCATGTCTACTCCCTTGATTGTGATTGTCTTGATTGTCCCTAAGATCTTTTCACAGAGCTGTCATCTATGCCATAAAATTAGATAATGGTCAGAATGTTTCCACAACACCCCAAATTTTCTCCTAACTCTCAGCATACTATTGATACCGACTGTTTGCCTAGGAATCATTTTTTATATCTACTTTACCTCTGTGAATTTCCTGGACTTACCACTAGTTTTACATTTTCAGACACAGCCCTAATCTAAATCTTAATCCATCTACTCTAAGGTCAACACAACATCCTTTCTTCTAACTTCTCCCCATCAGTTTTATCTATCCATACAATGTTCCTCTAGTTCTTCTTCTTGCTAATACCTTGCATTTTCTCTTAGAGTCTTCAAATGTAAGGGCAAAGCAGTGTTACTCAAATAGCAAAACCTATGCATTATCTTTAAATGGCTATCTTCCATTCCAACCTCTTTCCAGCGATCCTGATGCTGGACAAACATGGAACTGTTTGTATATTTCACAATGAATTTCAGAGTTGAATGTGTTCTTGTGACTGTCCAGCTGAGATAATTATTTTATTATTTTCCAAAATTTGTGAATTTTCTTGTTACATGGTCCCAGATAACCAAAGATAACACAAGAAAAGCATAATAACAGATCTGTCCAAACATATCTATCAGTGGAGAAGCCAGAAAGCTGTAGAACCAATGTTTTTACTAATTTGTATCATGTTTTACAGTAACAAAGTAGCAAGAGAGTGGATGTTGAATCACTGCATGGTAGATATGCAAATTTCATTTTAAAACCTCATACTCAATGAAGAGACCTTGTTAACAGAATGTTGGAAATTAGCCTCCCATCAAATACAGCATGAGAGAACTGCTAAGAATTTTAGTAAAATTAAAATCAGAACGTTTCACAGCCAAGATGGAAACCTGCTATATGTCCTCTAATAAGCACAAGGCAAATTAAAATATTAACTCAAATGAATGCCTGTTGTGTTGAAGCACATGAGACTGCTGTAAGTTCTGCTTACAACTTAATACATTTCTTCAAGTGACTTAAACATAATTGAGACTTTTCCCTGTGCACTGTCCAGTAGCTTTTTCAAAATCACTAAACACTCAAGGGTTTCTTGTTCCTTAGATAAAGGATATGTTTCCCATATTTCAGCATACTAGATTTCTTATACTGAAAATCTGTACTCATGAAGAATAAAAATATTAGGGACATTTTACAAAGACCCTAATTAAGAGAGGATTTTTCCTTCACTCTCTGCCTGCCTCTCTGCCTACTTGTGATCTCTCTCTGTCAAATAAATAAATAAAAATCTTTAAAAAAAAAAAAGAGAGAATTTTTCTTTAATTCCAAGGTAATTGTTATAAGCACTAATTAAAGCACATGTTAGGGGGTGCCTGGGTGGCTCAGTGGGTTAAAGCCT